>NW_028176285.1:5000-12500 GCF_949987555.1 Borostomias antarcticus
CTGCTGTGTAGGAACATCCTCAATGGCTGCTGTGTAGAAACATCTTCATGTGCAGGAACATCTTCATCGTCCAGGAAGGGTATAAAAGGGGGCCGCGCCGCCCTGAGAGTCACTAGATAGATAGATAGAGAAAGAGACATATAGATAGATAGATATATATATATATAGATAGATAGATAGATAGATAGATAGATAGATAGATAGATAGATAGATAGATAGATAGATAGATAGATGGATAGATAGATAGATATATAGATAGATAGATAGATAGATAGATAGATAGATAGACACAGCAGCCAATGAGACTGTTCCTACACAGCAGCCAATGAAGATGTTCCTACATAGCAGCCATTGAGGATGTTCCTACACAGCAGCCAATGAAAATGTTCTTACACAGCAGCCAGATTGTGACATCACAGGGATGCTCTGTGATGTCACAATCTGGCTGCTGTGTAGGAACATTTTCATTGGCTGCTGTGTAGGAAAATCCTCAATGGCTGCTGTGTAGGAACATCTTCATGTGCAGGAACATCTTCATCGTCCAGGAAGGGTATAAAAGGGGGCCGCGCCGCCCTGAGAGTCACTAGATAGATAGATAGAGATAGAGACATATAGATAGATAGATAGATAGATAGATAGATAGATAGATAGATAGATAGATAGACATATAGATAGATAGATAGATAGATAGATAGATAGATAGATAGATAGATAGATAGATAGATAGATAGATAGACATATAGATAGATAGATAGATAGATAGATAGATAGATAGATAGATAGATAGATAGATAGATAGATACAGCAGCCAATGAGACTGTTCCTACACAGCAGCCAATGAAAATGTTCTTACACAGCAGCCATTGAGGATGTTCCTACACAGCAGCCAATGAAAATGTTCTTACACAGCAGCCAGATTGTGACATCACAGGGATGCTCTGTGATGTCACAATCTGGCTGCTGTGTAGGAACATTTTCATTGGCTGCTGTGTAGGAACATCCTCAATGGCTGCTGTGTAGAAACATCTTCATGTGCAGGAACATCTTCATCGTCCAGGAAGGGTATAAAAGGGGGCCGCGCCGCCCTGAGAGTCACTAGATAGATAGATAGAGAAAGAGACATATAGATAGATAGATATATATATATATAGATAGATAGATAGATAGATAGATAGATAGATAGATAGATAGATAGATAGATAGATGGATAGATAGATATATAGATAGATAGATAGATAGATAGATAGATAGACACAGCAGCCAATGAGACTGTTCCTACACAGCAGCCAATGAAGATGTTCCTACATAGCAGCCATTGAGGATGTTCCTACACAGCAGCCAATGAAAATGTTCTTACACAGCAGCCAGATTGTGACATCACAGGGATGCTCTGTGATGTCACAATCTGGCTGCTGTGTAGGAACATTTTCATTGGCTGCTGTGTAGGAAAATCCTCAATGGCTGCTGTGTAGGAACATCTTCATGTGCAGGAACATCTTCATCGTCCAGGAAGGGTATAAAAGGGGGCCGCGCCGCCCTGAGAGTCACTAGATAGATAGATAGAGATAGAGACATATAGATAGATAGATAGATAGATAGATAGATAGATAGATAGATAGATAGACATATAGATAGATAGATAGATAGATAGATAGATAGATAGATAGATAGACATATAGATAGATAGATAGATAGATAGATAGATAGATAGATAGATAGATAGATAGATAGATAGATAGATAGATAGATAGATAGATAGATAGATAGATAGATAGATAGATACAGCAGCCAATGAGACTGTTCCTACACAGCAGCCAATGAAAATGTTCTTACACAGCAGCCAGATTGTGACATCACAGGGATGCTCTGTGATTTCACAATCTGGCTGCTGTGTAGGAACATTTTCATTGGCTGCTGTGTAGGAACATCCTCAATGGCTGCTGTGTAGGAACATCTTCATGTGCAGGAACATCTTCATCGTCCAGGAAGGGTATAAAAGGGGGCCGCGCCGCCCTGAGAGTCACTAGATAGATAGATAGAGATAGATAGATAGATAGATAGATAGATAGATAGATAGATAGATAGATAGATAGATAGATAGATAGATAGATAGATAGATAGATAGATAGATAGATAGATAGATAGATAGATAGATAGACACTGTTAGGGATCAGGATGGAGGACCCAAGAGCAGACACGATTGGGGTGAAAGCCCGTAGGCACGTTTATTGCGATCCGGGGAGAGGCAGGCAGTAACGTGATCCGTAGACAGGCGTGGGTCAGGCGGGGACGTGGTAGTCGTACAGGCGATGGTCAGGCAGGAGCGTGGTAGTCGTACAGGCGATGGACAGGCAGGAGCGGGGTTGTCGTACAGGCGTGGGTCAGGCAGGAGCAGGGTTGTCGTACAGGCGTTGGTCAGGCAGGAGCGGGGTAATCGTGCAGGCGTGGGTCAGGCAGGAACTGGGCTGATGGGCTGCAGGTGGTGGCTGGCCAGGATGGGGTGCAATCACCGGAATGGCTGCAGGTGGTGGCTGGCCAGGATGGGGTGCAATCACCGGAATGACCGGCAGCTGCTCACGCCGACGAGCCCGCAGTTCCCTCTGTGCCCTCTGGGAGGTGCCAGGGGACTCGTTCTCGGAGATAGGGTTAGGGGCAGGCAGAGAGGCAGGGTTAGAGGCATGGGTTGTGACAGGACCCCCCCCTCTACGGGCGACTCCCGGCGACCGACCAGGCAGGCCAGGGTGGGCCCGGTGGAAATCCCGGACAAGAGAGGGGTCCAGGATGTGCCTGCGGGGCACCCAGCTTTGCTCCTCAGGCCCATAACCCTCCCAATCGACAAGGTATTGCAGACCCCGGCCCCGGCGACGGACCCTCAGCAACCGCCGGACAGTCCAGGCCGGATGGTCGTCGATGAGGCGGACGGGGGGAGGAGCATCGCCTGGGGGGCAAAGGGGACTGACCTTCACAGGCTTGATCCGGGAGACGTGGAAGACCGGGTGGATCCTCATGGCGGGGGGCAACCTGAGCTTGACCGCCACAGGGTTGACCACGCTCTCAATGACGTAGGGGCCGAGGAAGCGGGGGACCAGCTTCCTGCAACCTGCCCGCAGCGGAATGTCCCTGGAGGAGAGCCAGACCTCCTGGCCAGGCACATAGTTGGGGGCCGGGGTCCGACGCTGGTCGGCATACCGCTGGCTTCTGCGGGTGGAGCGGAGCAGGGCCGAGCGGGCGGTCCTCCAGATCCTGGGGCAGCGGTCAATGTGGGCCTGGACTGACGGGACAGCCAGCTCCTCCTCCTGCTCAGGAAAAAGGGGCGGTTGGTAACCCAGGGAGCACTCAAACGGGGACTGACCTGAGGAGGCGTTGGGCAGGGTGTTGTGGGCGTACTCGACCCAGGAGATGCGCTCGCTCCAAGAGGCCGGGCTCCGGCCCGTGATGCACCGCAGGGCAGTGCCCAGGTACTGGTTGGCCCGTTCCGCCTGCCCGTTGGTCTGGGGGTGGAAGCCCGAGGACAGGCTGACCGTGGCCCCCATAGCCCGACAGAACTCCCTCCAGACCCGAGAGGTGAACTGCGGCCCCCTGTCTGACACAATGTCGAGGGGGATGCCATGGAGACGGACCACGTGAGTCACCAGCAGGTCCGCAGTCTCAGAGGCAGAGGGGAGCTTAGGCAGCGGCACGAAGTGGGCAGCCTTCGAGAAACGGTCAATGATGGTCAGGATCACCGTGTTTCCCTGGGATGGGGGGAGACCGGTGACGAAGTCCAACCCAATGTGGCTCCAGGGTCGGCCGGGAACAGGCAGGGGACGCAGAAGACCTGAAGGGGGCTGGTGGGAGGACTTACTCCGGGCACACACCGTACAGGCCTGGACGTACTCGGTGGTGTCGACGGCCATGGTGGGCCACCAGAACCGGCGCCTAAGCAGGGTTAGCGTGCGGCTGGCTCCTGGGTGACAGGCGAACTGGGACGTGTGGGCCCACTGGAGGACCTGGGTACGGACCCGGTCAGGCACAAAGAGGCGGTTTGCCGGACCACCGCCTGGGTCTGGCTGAGTCCTCTGGGCCTCCCTCACGATCCCCTCTACCTCCCAAGTGAGAGCACCCACCACACAGGAGGAGGGCAGAATCGTGTCCAGCTCTGCACTCCGCTCCGGGGGCGAGAACTGGCGTGAGAGTGCATCTGGCTTCACATTGCGGGACCCTGGTCGGTAGGTCAGGGTGAAATTGAAGCGGCCGAAAAACAGAGCCCACCTGGCCTGCCGGGGATTCAGCCTCTTTGCGTCCCGGATGTAGATCAGGTTCTTGTGGTCAGTCCACACGATGATCGGCTGCTCCGTCCCCTCCAGCCAGTGCCTCCACTCCTGCAGTGCGAGTTGGACCGCGAGAAGCTCCCTGTTTCCTACGTCGTAGTTCCTCTCGGCCGGCTCCAAGCGGCGGGAGAAGAAGGCGCAGGGGTGGAGCTTGCCGTCCGTCACGGCCCTCTGGGACAGGACCGCCCCAACCCCCGTGTCGGAGGCGTCAACCTCCAGGGTGAATTGGAGTGAGGGGTCCGGTTGGATGAGGACAGGTGCGGAGGTGAACAGGGCCTTGAGGGCCTTGAAGGCCACGTCCGCCGCAGGGGTCCAGGCGAAGGGGATGGCCGTGGATGTCAGCGCTGTCATGGGGCTCGCCACCCGGCTGTAGTTCCGGATAAACCTCCTGTAAAAGTTAGCGAACCCCAGGAACCGTTGGAGCTCCTTGCGGGTGGTGGGGACCGGCCACTCAACCACCGCCCTGATCTTCTCTGGGGAAGCCCTCACCCTCCCGGCCTCAATGACGAAACCCAGGAACTGGATCGTGGGCACGTGAAACTCGCATTTCTCCGCCTTGAGGTAGAGCCTGTTCTCCATGAGCCTCTGGAGGACCTGCCTGACGTGCCCGGTGTGCTCCTCCATGGTGCGCGAGAAGACGAGGATGTCATCCAGGTAGACGAAGACGGTGTGGTTGAGGAGGTCTCTGAGGACGTCGTTCACTAGGGCTTGGAAAACGGCCGGGGCGTTGGTTAGGCCGAAGGGCATGACGCGGTACTCAAAGTGCCCGAGGGGGGTGTAAAAGGCCGTCTTCCACTCGTCTCCCTTCCTGATGCGCACTAGGTGGTAAGCGTTCCTGAGGTCGAGCTTGGAGAACACTGTGGCGCCCTGGAGCGGTTCGAAGGCGGAGGCGATGAGCGGCAGGGGGTAGCGGTTCTTGACTGTTATGTCGTTCAATCGCCGGTAGTCGATGCACGGGCGTAGGGTGCCGTCTTTCTTGCCCACGAAGAAGAAGCCCGCTCCTACGGGTGAGCTGGAGGGCTTGATGAGGCCGGCGTTCAGGGACTCGTGGATGTATTTCTCCATGGCCTCTCTCTCAGGACGAGACAAGTTGAACAGACGGCCGGAGGGCAGGGGCGCTCCTGAAAGCAGTTCAATGGCACAGTCGTAGGGGCGGTGAGGAGGCAGGGAGAGGGCCCTCTGTTTGCTGAACGCCTCTCCGAGGTCATGGTAGATGGAGGGAACCGTGGACAGGTCAGGTGGCTCCAGTGAGGCGCTGACGCCCTCTGTAGGCGGGGTGGCAGAGGTGAGACAGGTCCTGTGGCAGTGATGACTCCAGCCAATCACCCTGTTGGTCTCCCAGTCGATGTGGGGGTTGTGGCGCCGGAGCCAGGTCTGCCCCAGGACGAGGGGACTCTGGGGTGATGAGATCACCAGCAGGGAGAGGGTCTCGTGGTGGTTGCCAGACAGACGGATCTCCAAGGGCCTTGTGACCTGGGTGACCTCGGCCAGCAGTCTCCCGCTGAGGTCGTGAACGGCAAGGGGCGTGTCCCGGGGTTGTGTGGGGATGCCGGCCTGACGGACGAGCGTGGCATCGATGAAGCAGTCGTCCGCGCCCGAGTCAATCAGAGCAGGTACGGGAAACGGCCGGTTGTTAGATGTGATCACCGCTTCCAAGTGCAGGCGCCCCTGGTGGCTGGGGGTGAGTACGCCGCCCATCAGTGACGCCCCGCCCAATACCATGGGCTCGTCCTCAGGGGATGGAAAGGCAGACAGAGCAGAGGAGCGCAGGGGGGCGGAGTCGGGGCGAGACGAGAAGGGGGCCGGCTGGCCTGGGGGACGGTGACTGGGAGGCCGGACAGAGCCAGAGGGACGGGTGGCTCTTTCTCTCCTGCGCTCCCGGAGCCTGTTGTCCATCTTCACGGCGAGCGAGATGAGGTTGTCCAGGGAGGTGGCATCTTCCCTGAGCGCCAGCTCATCCTTAATAGTCTCTGTGAGGCCTG
Source organism: Borostomias antarcticus (assembly GCF_949987555.1). Taxonomy (NCBI): domain Eukaryota; kingdom Metazoa; phylum Chordata; class Actinopteri; order Stomiiformes; family Stomiidae; genus Borostomias; species Borostomias antarcticus. Next base: position 11,294 of record NW_028176285.1, read on the forward strand.
AGCGGAAAGCGGTCTGGAGGGCGGCATCGTTCCACCCGCTCCCCGCAGCCAGGATGCGGAACTCCACAGAGAATTCTGCCACACTCCGGGTGCCCTGCTGGAGATGGAGCAGGCGTGAGGCGGAGTCGCGGCCGTGGGCTGGATGGTCGAAAACTTTTCTAAACTCCACACAGAAAGTCTCGAAGGACCCGAAACAGGCCGCCCCTGACTCCCAGACTGCTTCAAACCAGCGGAGGGGTTGGCCGGTCAACAGGTTGGAGACGAAGGCAATCCTCTCCGCGTCCCCAGAATACCGGCTAGGCTGGTGAGCGAAAATGAATTTGCACTGCATCAGGAAGGGCCCGCACTCAGCCAGGTCGCCGTCGAAAGGCCTGGGGTTGGAGAGCTTGGGCTCTCTCCGGGGCCGAGCGGGGGAAGCGGCCTCGCCAGGAGCTGGAGCGGCGGGCTGGTCCTGGGGTGGTGCTGGGTCCTGGGGTGGTGCTGGGGCCTGGAGAGGGGTAAGGTGGGCGATCAGGTTCCGGAACCCCTGGGTGAGAGCCTGCAGGCCCTGGTCGGTTTGGGCTGCCTGGGTGGCGAGCGCGTTCACGCTGGTGGAGAGGCCCTGCATGGCACTGGCCGCATGTTGGAGGTCAGAGTCGTGTCTCCCAATCAGCGTACCTTGGCGGGCGATGACAGTGCGTATGGCGTCGACGTCCGCTGGGTCCATGTCTTGGCCAGATCGTTCTGTTAGGGATCAGGATGGAGGACCCAAGAGCAGACACGATTGGGGTGAAAGCCCGTAGGCACGTTTATTGCGATCCGGGGAGAGGCAGGCAGTAACGTGATCCGTAGACAGGCGTGGGTCAGGCGGGGACGTGGTAGTCGTACAGGCGATGGTCAGGCAGGAGCGTGGTAGTCGTACAGGCGATGGACAGGCAGGAGCGGGGTTGTCGTACAGGCGTGGGTCAGGCAGGAGCAGGGTTGTCGTACAGGCGTTGGTCAGGCAGGAGCGGGGTAATCGTGCAGGCGTGGGTCAGGCAGGAACTGGGCTGATGGGCTGCAGGTGGTGGCTGGCCAGGATGGGGTGCAATCACCGGAATGGCTGCAGGTGGTGGCTGGCCAGGATGGGGTGCAATCACCGGAATGACCGGCAGCTGCTCACGCCGACGAGCCCGCAGTTCCCTCTGTGCCCTCTGGGAGGTGCCAGGGGACTCGTTCTCGGAGATAG
>NW_028176285.1:25000-27500 GCF_949987555.1 Borostomias antarcticus
GCCAATGAAGATGTTCCTACACAGCAGCCATTGAGGATGTTCCTACACAGCAGCCAATGAAAATGTTCTTACACAGCAGCCAGATTGTGACATCACAGGGATGCTCTGTGATGTCACAATCTGGCTGCTGTGTAGGAACATTTTCATTGGCTGCTGTGTAGGAACATCCTCAATGGCTGCTGTGTAGGAACATCTTCATGTGCAGGAACATCTTCATCGTCCAGGAAGGGTATAAAAGGGGGCCGCGCCGCCCTGAGAGTCACTAGATAGATAGATAGATAGAGATAGAGACATATAGATAGATAGATAGATAGATAGATAGATATATAGATAGATAGATAGATAGATAGATAGATAGATAGATAGATAGATAGATAGATAGATAGATAGATAGATAGATAGATAGATAGATAGATAGACACAGCAGCCAATGAGACTGTTCCTACACAGCAGCCAATGAAGATGTTCCTACACAGCAGCCATTGAGGATGTTCCTACACAGCAGCCAATGAAAATGTTCTTACACAGCAGCCAGATTGTGACATCACAGGGATGCTCTGTGATGTCACAATCTGGCTGCTGTGTAGGAACATTTTCATTGGCTGCTGTGTAGGAACATCCTCAATGGCTGCTGTGTAGGAACATCTTCATGTGCAGGAACATCCTCATCGTCCAGGAAGGGTATAAAAGGGGGCCGCGCCGCCCTGAGAGTCACTAGATAGATAGATAGAGATAGAGACATATAGATAGATAGATAGATAGATAGATAGATAGATAGATAGATAGATAGATAGATAGATAGATAGATAGATAGATAGATAGATAGATAGATAGATAGATAGATAGACACAGCAGCCAATGAGACTGTTCCTACACAGCAGCCAATGAAGATGTTCCTACACAGCAGCCATTGAGGATGTTCCTACACAGCAGCCAATGAAAATGTTCTTACACAGCAGCCAGATTGTGACATCACAGGGATGCTCTGTGATGTCACAATCTGGCTGCTGTGTAGGAACATTTTCATTGGCTGCTGTGTAGGAACATCCTCAATGGCTGCTGTGTAGGAACATCTTCATGTGCAGGAACATCTTCATCGTCCAGGAAGGGTATAAAAGGGGGCCGCGCCGCCCTGAGAGTCACTAGATAGATAGATAGATAGAGATAGAGACATATAGATAGATAGATAGATAGATAGATATATAGATAGATAGATAGATAGATAGATAGATAGATAGATAGATAGATAGATAGATAGATAGATAGATAGATAGATAGATAGATAGACACAGCAGCCAATGAGACTGTTCCTACACAGCAGCCAATGAAGATGTTCCTACACAGCAGCCATTGAGGATGTTCCTACACAGCAGCCAATGAAAATGTTCTTACACAGCAGCCAGATTGTGACATCACAGGGATGCTCTGTGATGTCACAATCTGGCTGCTGTGTAGGAACATTTTCATTGGCTGCTGTGTAGGAACATCCTCAATGGCTGCTGTGTAGGAACATCTTCATGTGCAGGAACATCCTCATCGTCCAGGAAGGGTATAAAAGGGGGCCGCGCCGCCCTGAGAGTCACTAGATAGATAGATAGAGATAGAGACATATAGATAGATAGATAGATAGATAGATAGATAGATAGATAGATAGATAGATAGATAGATAGATAGATAGATAGATAGATAGATAGACACAGCAGCCAATGAGACTGTTCCTACACAGCAGCCAATGAAGATGTTCCTACACAGCAGCCATTGAGGATGTTCCTACACAGCAGCCAATGAAAATGTTCTTACACAGCAGCCAGATTGTGACATCACAGGGATGCTCTGTGATGTCACAATCTGGCTGCTGTGTAGGAACATTTTCATTGGCTGCTGTGTAGGAACATCCTCAATGGCTGCTGTGTAGGAACATCTTCATGTGCAGGAACATCTTCATCGTCCAGGAAGGGTATAAAAGGGGGCCGCGCCGCCCTGAGAGTCACTAGATAGATAGATAGAGATAGAGACATATAGATAGATAGATAGATAGATAGATAGATAGATAGATAGATAGATAGATAGATAGATAGATAGATAGATAGATAGATAGATAGACACAGCAGCCAATGAGACTGTTCCTACACAGCAGCCAATGAAGATGTTCCTACACAGCAGCCATTGAGGATGTTCCTACACAGCAGCCAATGAAAATGTTCTTACACAGCAGCCAGATTGTGACATCACAGGGATGCTCTGTGATGTCACAATCTGGCTGCTGTGTAGGAACATTTTCATTGGCTGCTGTGTAGGAACATCCTCAATGGCTGCTGTGTAGGAACATCTTCATGTGCAGTAACATCTTCATCGTCCAGGAAGGGTATAAAAGGGGGCCGCGCCGCCCTGAGAGTCACTAGATAGATAGATAGATAGAGATAGAGACATATAGATAGATAGATAGATAGATAGATAGATAGATAGATGGATAGATAGATAGATAGATAGATAGATAGAT
>NW_028176285.1:35000-42500 GCF_949987555.1 Borostomias antarcticus
TACACAGCAGCCAGATTGTGACATCACAGGGATGCTCTGTGATGTCACAATCTGGCTGCTGTGTAGGAACATTTTCATTGGCTGCTGTGTAGGAACATCCTCAATGGCTGCTGTGTAGGAACATCTTCATGTGCAGGAACATCTTCATCGTCCAGGAAGGGTATAAAAGGGGGCCGCGCCGCCCTGAGAGTCACTAGATAGATAGATAGAGATAGATAGATAGATAGATAGATAGATAGATAGATAGATAGATAGATAGATAGATAGATAGATAGATAGATAGATAGATAGATAGATAGATAGATAGATAGATAGATAGATAGACACAGCAGCCAATGAGACTGTTCCTACACAGCAGCCAATGAAGATGTTCCTACACAGCAGCCATTGAGGATGTTCCTACACAGCAGCCAATGAAAATTTTCTTACACAGCAGCCAGATTGTGACATCACAGGGATGCTCTGTGATGTCACAATCTGGCTGCTGTGTAGGAACATTTTCATTGGCTGCTGTGTAGGAACATCCTCAATGGCTGCTGTGTAGGAACATCTTCATGTGCAGGAACATCTTCATCGTCCAGGAAGGGTATAAAAGGGGGCCGCGCCGCCCTGAGAGTCACTAGATAGATAGATAGATAGAGATAGAGACATATAGATAGATAGATAGAGAGAGAGAGAGAGAGAGAGAGAGAGAGATAGATAGATAGATAGATAGATAGATAGATAGATAGATAGATAGATAGATAGATAGATAGATAGACACAGCAGCCAATGAGACTGTTCCTACACAGCAGCCAATGAAGATGTTCCTACACAGCAGCCATTGAGGATGTTCCTACACAGCAGCCAATGAAAATGTTCTTACACAGCAGCCAGATTGTGACATCACAGGGACGCTCTGTGATGTCAAAATCTGGCTGCTGTGTAGAAACATTTTCATTGGCTGCTGTGTAGGAACATCCTCATTGGCTGCTGTGTAGGAACACCCTCAATGGCTGCTGTGTAGGAACATCTTCATGTGCAGGAACATCTTCATCGTCCAGGAAGGGTATAAAAGGGGGCCGCGCCGCCCTGAGAGTCACTAGATAGATAGATAGAGATAGAGACATATAGATAGATAGATAGATAGATAGATAGATAGATAGATAGATAGATAGATAGATAGATAGATAGATAGATAGATAGATAGATAGATAGATAGACACAGCAGCCAATGAGACTGTTCCTACACAGCAGCCAATGAAGATGTTCCTACACAGCACCCATTGAGGATGTTCCTACACAGCAGCCAATGAAAATGTTCTTACACAGCAGCCAGATTGTGACATCACAGGGATGCTCTGTGATGTCACAATCTGGCTGCTGTGTAGGAACATTTTCATTGGCTGCTGTCCTCAATGGCTGCTGTGTAGGAACATCTTCATGTGCAGGAACATCCTCATCGTCCAGGAAGGGTATAAAAGGGGGCCGCGCCGCCCTGAGAGTCACTAGATAGATAGATAGAGATAGAGACATATAGATAGATAGATAGATAGATAGATAGATAGATAGATAGATAGATAGATAGATAGATAGATAGATAGATAGATAGATAGATAGATAGATAGATAGACACAGCAGCCAATGAGACTGTTCCTACACAGCAGCCAATGAAGATGTTCCTACACAGCAGCCACTGAGGATGTTCCTACACAGCAGCCAATGAAAATGTTCTTACACAGCAGCCAGATTGTGACATCACAGGGATGCTCTGTGATGTCACAATCTGGCTGCTGTGTAGGAACATTTTCATTGGCTGCTGTGTAGGAACATCCTCAATGGCTGCTGTGTAGGAACATCTTCATGTGCAGGAACATCTTCATCGTCCAGGAAGGGTATAAAAGGGGGCCGCGCCGCCCTGAGAGTCACTAGATAGATAGATAGATAGATAGATAGAGATAGAGACATATAGATAGATAGATAGATAGATAGATAGATAGATAGATAGATAGATAGATAGATAGATAGATAGAGAGATAGATAGATAGATAGATAGATAGACACAGCAGCCAATGAGACTGTTCCTACACAGCAGCCAATGAAGATGTTCCTACACAGCAGCCATTGAGGATGTTCCTACACAGCAGCCAATGAAAATGTTCTTACACAGCAGCCAGATTGTGACATCACAGGGATGCTCTGTGATGTCACAATCTGGCTGCTGTGTAGGAACATTTTCATTGGCTGCTGTGTAGGAACATCCTCAATGGCTGCTGTGTAGGAACATCTTCATGTGCAGGAACATCTTCATCGTCCAGGAAGGGTATAAAAGGGGGCCGCGCCGCCCTGAGAGTCACTAGATAGATAGATAGAGATAGAGACAGATAGATAGATAGATAGATAGATAGATAGATAGATAGATAGATAGATAGATAGATAGATAAATAGATAGATAGATAGATAGATAGATAGATATATAGATAGATAGATAGATAGATAGATAGACACAGCAGCCAATGAGACTGTTCCTACACAGCAGCCAATGAAGATGTTCCTACACAGCAGCCATTGAGGATGTTCCTACACAGCAGCCAATGAAAATGTTCTTACACAGCAGCCAGATTGTGACATCACAGGGATGCTCTGTGATGTCACAATCTGGCTGCTGTGTAGGAACATTTTCATTGGCTGCTGTGTAGGAACATCCTCAATGGCTGCTGTGTAGGAACATCTTCATGTGCAGGAACATCTTCATCATCCAGGAAGGGTATAAAAGGGGGCCGCGCCGCCCTGAGAGTCACTAGATAGATAGATAGAGATAGAGACATATAGATAGATAGATAGATAGATAGATAGATAGATAGATAGATAGATAGATAGATAGAGAGATAGATAGATAGATAGATAGATAGATAGATAGATAGATAGATAGATAGATAGATAGATAGATAGATAGACACAGCAGCCAATGAGACTGTTCCTACACAGCAGCCAATGAAGATGTTCCTACACAGCAGCCATTGAGGATGTTCCTACACAGCAGCCAATGAAAATGTTCTTACACAGCAGCCAGATTGTGACATCACAGGGATGCTCTGTGATGTCACAATCTGGCTGCTGTGTAGGAACATTTTCATTGGCTGCTGTGTAGGAACATCCTCAATGGCTGCTGTGTAGGAACATCTTCATGTGCAGGAACATCTTCATCGTCCAGGAAGGGTATAAAAGGGGGCCGCGCCGCCCTGAGAGTCACTAGATAGATAGATAGATAGAGATAGAGACATATAGATAGATAGATAGATAGATAGATAGATAGATAGATAGATAGATAGATAGATAGAGAGATAGATAGATAGATAGATAGATAGATAGATAGATAGATAGATAGATAGATAGATAGATAGATAGATAGATAGACACAGCAGCCAATGAGACTGTTCCTACACAGCAGCCAATGAAGATGTTCCTACACAGCAGCCATTGAGGATGTTCCTACACAGCAGCCAATGAAAATGTTCTTACACAGCAGCCAGATTGTGACATCACAGGGATGCTCTGTGATGTCACAATCTGGCTGCTGTGTAGGAACATTTTCATTGGCTGCTGTGTAGGAACATCCTCAATGGCTGCTGTGTAGGAACATCTTCATGTGCAGGAACATCTTCATCGTCCAGGAAGGGTATAAAAGGGGGCCGCGCCGCCCTGAGAGTCACTAGATAGATAGATAGATAGAGATAGAGACATATAGATAGATAGATAGATAGATAGATAGATAGATAGATAGATAGATAGATAGATAGATAGATAGATAGATAGATAGATAGATAGATAGATAGATAGATAGATAGATAGATAGAGAGATAGATAGATAGATAGACACAGCAGCCAATGAGACTGTTCCTACACAGCAGCCAATGAAGATGTTCCTACACAGCAGCCATTGAGGATGTTCCTACACAGCAGCCAATGAAAATGTTCTTACACAGCAGCCAGATTGTGACATCACAGGGATGCTCTGTGATGTCACAATCTGACTGCTGTGTAGGAACATTTTCATTGGCTGCTGTGTAGGAACATCCTCAATGGCTGCTGTGTAGGAACATCTTCATGTGCAGGAACATCTTCATCGTCCAGGAAGGGTTTAAAAGGGGGCCGCGCCGCCCTGAGAGTCACTAGATAGATAGATAGAGATAGAGACATATAGATAGATAGATAGATAGATAGATAGATAGATAGATAAATAGATAGATAGATAGATAGATAGATAGATAGATAGATAGATAGATAGATAGATAGATAGATAGATAGATAGATAGATAGATAGATAGATAGATAGACACAGCAGCCAATGAGACTGTTCCTACACAGCAGCCAATGAAGATGTTCCTACACAGCAGCCATTGAGGATGTTCCTACACAGCAGCCAATGAAAATGTTCTTACACAGCAGCCAGATTGTGACATCACAGGGATGCTCTGTGATGTCACAATCTGGCTGCTGTGTAGGAACATTTTCATTGGCTGCTGTGTAGGAACATCCTCAATGGCTGCTGTGTAGGAACATCTTCATGTGCAGGAACATCTTCATCGTCCAGGAAGGGTATAAAAGGGGGCCGCGCCGCCCTGAGAGTCACTAGATAGATAGATAGAGATAGAGACATATAGATAGATAGATAGATAGATAGATAGATAGATAGATAGATAGATAGATAGAGAGATAGATAGATAGATAGATAGATAGATAGATAGATAGATAGATAGACACAGCAGCCAATGAGACTGTTCCTACACAGCAGCCAATGAAGATGTTCCTACACAGCAGCCATTGAGGATGTTCCTACACAGCAGCCAATGAAAATGTTCTTACACAGCAGCCAGATTGTGACATCACAGGGATGCTCTGTGATGTCACAATCTGGCTGCTGTGTAGGAACATTTTCATTGGCTGCTGTGTAGGAACATCCTCAATGGCTGCTGTGTAGGAACATCTTCATGTGCAGGAACATCTTCATCGTCCAGGAAGGGTATAAAAGGGGGCCGCGCCGCCCTGAGAGTCACTAGATAGATAGATAGAGATAGAGACATATAGATAGATAGATAGATAGATAGAGAGAGAGATAGATAGATAGATAGATAGATAGATAGATAGATAGATAGATAGATAGATAGATAGATAGATAGATAGATAGATAGATAGATAGATAGATAGATAGATAGATAGATAGACACAGCAGCCAATGAGACTGTTCCTACACAGCAGCCAATGAAGATGTTCCTACACAGCAGCCATTGAGGATGTTCCTACACAGCAGCCAATGAAAATGTTCTTACACAGCAGCCAGATTGTGACATCACAGGGATGCTCTGTGATGTCACAATCTGGCTGCTGTGTAGGAACATTTTCATTGGCTGCTGTGTAGGAACATCCTCAATGGCTGCTGTGTAGGAACATCTTCATGTGCAGGAACATCTTCATCGTCCAGGAAGGGTATAAAAGGGGGCCGCGCCGCCCTGAGAGTCACTAGATAGATAGATAGAGATAGAGACATATAGATAGATAGATAGATAGATAGATAGATAGATAGATAGATAGATAGATAGATAGATAGATAGACACAGCAGCCAATGAGACTGTTCCTACACAGCAGCCAATGAAGATGTTCCTACACAGCAGCCATTGAGGATGTTCCTACACAGCAGCCAATGAAAATGTTCTTACACAGCAGCCAGATTGTGACATCACAGGGATGCTCTGTGATGTCACAATCTGGCTGCTGTGTAGGAACATTTTCATTGGCTGCTGTGTAGGAACATCCTCAATGGCTGCTGTGTAGGAACATCTTCATGTGCAGGAACATCTTCATCGTCCAGGAAGGGTATAAAAGGGGGCCGCGCCGCCCTGAGAGTCACTAGATAGATAGATAGATAGAGATAGAGACATATAGATAGATAGATAGATAGATAGATAGATAGATAGATAGATAGATAGATAGATAGATAGATAGATAGATAGATAGATAGATAGATAGAGAGATAGATAGATAGATAGATAGACACAGCAGCCAATGAGACTGTTCCTACACAGCAGCCAATGAAGATGTTCCTACACAGCAGCCATTGAGGATGTTCCTACACAGCAGCCAATGAAAATGTTCTTACACAGCAGCCAGATTGTGACATCACAGGGATGCTCTGTGATGTCACAATCTGACTGCTGTGTAGGAACATTTTCATTGGCTGCTGTGTAGGAACATCCTCAATGGCTGCTGTGTAGGAACATCTTCATGTGCAGGAACATCTTCATCGTCCAGGAAGGGTTTAAAAGGGGGCCGCGCCGCCCTGAGAGTCACTAGATAGATAGATAGAGATAGAGACATATAGATAGATAGATAGATAGATAGATAGATAAATAGATAGATAGATAGATAGATAGATAGATAGATAGATAGATAGATAGATAGATAGATAGATAGATAGATAGATAGATAGATAGATAGATAGATAGATAGACACAGCAGCCAATGAGACTGTTCCTACACAGCAGCCAATGAAGATGTTCCTACACAGCAGCCATTGAGGATGTTCCTACACAGCAGCCAATGAAAATGTTCTTACACAGCAGCCAGATTGTGACATCACAGGGATGCTCTGTGATGTCACAATCTGGCTGCTGTGTAGGAACATTTTCATTGGCTGCTGTGTAGGAACATCCTCAATGGCTGCTGTGTAGGAACATCTTCATGTGCAGGAACATCTTCATCGTCCAGGAAGGGTATAAAAGGGGGCCGCGCCGCCCTGAGAGTCACTAGATAGATAGATAGAGATAGAGACATATAGATAGATAGATAGATAGATAGATAGATAGATAGATAGATAGATAGATAGATAGAGAGATAGATAGATAGATAGATAGATAGATAGATAGATAGATAGATAGATAGACACAGCAGCCAATGAGACTGTTCCTACACAGCAGCCAATGAAGATGTTCCTACACAGCAGCCATTGAGGATGTTCCTACACAGCAGCCAATGAAAATGTTCTTACACAGCAGCCAGATTGTGACATCACAGGGATGCTCTGTGATGTCACAATCTGGCTGCTGTGTAGGAACATTTTCATTGGCTGCTGTGTAGGAACATCCTCAATGGCTGCTGTGTAGGAACATCTTCATGTGCAGGAACATCTTCATCGTCCAGGAAGGGTATAAAAGGGGGCCGCGCCGCCCTGAGAGTCACTAGATAGATAGATAGAGATAGAGACATATAGATAGATAGATAGATAGATAGAGAGAGAGATAGATAGATAGATAGATAGATAGATAGATAGATAGATAGATAGATAGATAGATAGATAGATAGATAGATAGATAGACACAGCAGCCAATGAGACTGTTCCTACACAGCAGCCAATGAAGATGTTCCTACACAGCAGCCATTGAGGATGTTCCTACACAGCAGCCAATGAAAATGTTCTTACACAGCAGCCAGATTGTGACATCACAGGGATGCTCTGTGATGTC
>NW_028176285.1:47500-72500 GCF_949987555.1 Borostomias antarcticus
TGTTCCTACACAGCAGCCATTGAGGATGTTCCTACACAGCAGCCAATGAAAATGTTCTTACACAGCAGCCAGATTGTGACATCACAGGGATGCTCTGTGATGTCACAATCTGGCTGCTGTGTAGGAACATTTTCATTGGCTGCTGTGTAGGAACATCCTCAATGGCTGCTGTGTAGGAACATCTTCATGTGCAGGAACATCTTCATCGTCCAGGAAGGGTATAAAAGGGGGCCGCGCCGCCCTGAGAGTCACTAGATAGATAGATAGATAGAGATAGAGACATATAGATAGATAGATAGATAGATAGATAGAGAGATAGAGAGATAGATAGATAGATAGATAGATAGACACAGCAGCCAATGAGACTGTTCCTACACAGCAGCCAATGAAGATGTTCCTACACAGCAGCCATTGAGGATGTTCCTACACAGCAGCCAATGAAAATGTTCTTACACAGCAGCCAGATTGTGACATCACAGGGATGCTCTGTGATGTCACAATCTGGCTGCTGTGTAGGAACATTTTCATTGGCTGCTGTGTAGGAACATCCTCAAGGGCTGCTGTGTAGGAACATCTTCATGTGCAGGAACAACTTCATCGTCCAGGAAGGGTATAAAAGGGGGCCGCGCCGCCCTGAGAGTCACTAGATAGATAGAGATAGAGACATATAGATAGATAGATAGATAGATAGATAGATAGATAGATAGATAGATAGACACAGCAGCCAATGAGACTGTTCCTACACAGCAGCCAATGAAGATGTTCCTACACAGCAGCCATTGAGGATGTTCCTACACAGCAGCCAATGAAAATGTTCTTACACAGCAGCCAGATTGTGACATCACAGGGATGCTCTGTGATGTCACAATCTGGCTGCTGTGTAGGAACATTTTCATTGGCTGCTGTGTAGGAACATCCTCAATGGCTGCTGTGTAGGAACATCTTCATGTGCAGGAACATCTTCATCGTCCAGGAAGGGTATAAAAGGGGGCCGCGCCGCCCTGAGAGTCACTAGATAGATAGATAGATAGAGATAGAGACATATAGATAGATAGATAGATAGATAGATAGATAGATAGATAGATAGATAGATAGATAGATAGATAGATAGATAGATAGATAGATAGATAGATAGATAGATAGATAGATAGATAGACACAGCAGCCAATGAGACTGTTCCTACACAGCAGCCAATGAAGATGTTCCTACACAGCAGCCATTGAGGATGTTCCTACACAGCAGCCAATGAAAATGTTCTTACACAGCAACCAGATTGTGACATCACAGGGATGCTCTGTGATGTCACAATCTGGCTGCTGTGTAGGAACATTTTCATTGGCTGCTGTGTAGGAACATCCTCAATGGCTGCTGTGTAGGAACATCTTCATGTGCAGGAACATCTTCATCATCCAGGAAGGGTATAAAAGGGGGCCGCGCCGCCCTGAGAGTCACTAGATAGATAGATAGAGATAGAGACATATAGATAGATAGATAGATAGATAGATAGATAGATAGATAGATAGATAGATAGATAGATAGATAGATAGATAGATAGATAGATAGACACAGCAGCCAATGAGACTGTTCCTACACAGCAGCCAATGAAGATGTTCCTACACAGCAGCCATTGAGGATGTTCCTACACAGCAGCCAATGAAAATGTTCTTACACAGCAGCCAGATTGTGACATCACAGGGATGCTCTGTGATGTCACAATCTGGCTGCTGTGTTGGAACATTTTCATTGGCTGCTGTGTAGGAACATCCTCAATGGCTGCTGTGTAGGAACATCTTCATGTGCAGGAACATCTTCATCGTCCAGGAAGGGTATAAAAGGGGGCCGCGCCGCCCTGAGAGTCCCTAGATAGATAGATAGAGATAGAGACATATAGATAGATAGATAGATAGATAGATAGATAGATAGATAGATAGATAGATAGATAGATAGATAGATAGATAGATAGATAGATAGATAGATAGACACAGCAGCCAATGAGACTGTTCCTACACAGCAGCCAATGAAGATGTTCCTACACAGCAGCCATTGAGGATGTTCCTACACAGCAGCCAATGAAAATGTTCTTACACAGCAGCCAGATTGTGACATCACAGGGATGCTCTGTGATGTCACAATCTGGCTGCTGTGTAGGAACATTTTCATTGGCTGCTGTGTAGGAACATCCTCAATGGCTGCTGTGTAGGAACATCTTCATGTGCAGGAACATCCTCATCGTCCAGGAAGGGTATAAAAGGGGGCCGCGCCGCCCTGAGAGTCACTAGATAGATAGATAGAGATAGAGACATATAGATAGATAGATAGATAGATAGATAGATAGATAGATAGATAGATAGATAGATAGATAGATAGATAGATAGACATAGCAGCCAATGAGACTGTTCCTACACAGCAGCCAATGAAGATGTTCCTACACAGCAGCCATTGAGGATGTTCCTACACAGCAGCCAAAGAAAATGTTCTTACACAGCAGCCAGATTGTGACATTACAGGGATGCTCTGTGATGTCACAATCTGGCTGCTGTGTAGGAACATTTTCATTGGCTGCTGTGTAGGAACATCCTCAATGGCTGCTGTGTAGGAACATCTTCATGTGCAGGAACATCTTCATCGTCCAGGAAGGGTATAAAAGGGGGCCGCGCCGCCCTAAAAGTCACTAGATAGATAGATAGAGATAGAGACATATAGATAGATAGATAGATAGATAGATAGATAGATAGATAGATAGATAGATAGATAGATAGATAGATAGATAGATAGATAGATAGACACAGCAGCCAATGAGACTGTTCCTACACAGCAGCCAATGAAGATGTTCCTACACAGCAGCCATTGAGGATGTTCCTACACAGCAGCCAATGAAAATGTTCTTACACAGCAGCCAGATTGTGACATCACAGGGATGCTCTGTGATGTCACAATCTGGCTGCTGTGTAGGAACATTTTCATTGGCTGCTGTGTAGGAACATCCTCAATGGCTGCTGTGTAGGAACATCTTCATGTGCAGTAACATCTTCATCGTCCAGGAAGGGTATAAAAGGGGGCCGCGCCGCCCTGAGAGTCACTAGATAGATAGATAGATAGAGATAGAGACATATAGATAGATAGATAGATAGATAGATAGATAGATAGATAGATAGATAGATAGATAGATAGATAGATAGATAGATAGATAGATAGATAGATAGATAGATAGATAGATAGATAGATAGATAGATAGATAGACACAGCAGCCAATGAGACTGTTCCTACACAGCAGCCAATGAAGATGTTCCTACACAGCAGCCATTGAGGATGTTCCTACACAGCAGCCAATGAAAATGTTCTTACACAGCAGCCAGATTGTGACATCACAGGGATGCTCTGTGATGTCACAATCTGGCTGCTGTGTAGGAACATTTTCATTGGCTGCTGTGTAGGAACATCCTCAATGGCTGCTGTGTAGGAACATCTTCATGTGCAGGAACATCTTCATCGTCCAGGAAGGGTATAAAAGGGGGCCGCGCCGCCCTGAGAGTCACTAGATAGATAGATAGAGATAGAGACATTAGATAGATAGATAGATAGATAGATAGATAGATAGATAGATAGATAGATAGATAGATAGATAGATAGATAGATAGATAGATAGATAGATAGATAGATAGATAGACACAGCAGCCAATGAGACTGTTCCTACACAGCAGCCAATGAAGATGTTCCTACACAGCAGCCATTGAGGATGTTCCTACACAGCAGCCAATGAAAATGTTCTTACACAGCAGCCAGATTGTGACATCACAGGGATGCTCTGTGATGTCAAAATCTGGCTGCTGTGTAGGAACATTTTCATTGGCTGCTGTGTAGGAACATCCTCAATGGCTGCTGTGTAGGAACATCTTCATGTGCAGGAACATCCTCATCGTCCAGGAAGGGTATAAAAGGGGGCCGCGCCGCCCTGAGAGTCACTAGATAGATAGATAGAGATAGAGACATATAGATAGATAGATAGATAGATAGATAGATAGATAGATAGATAGATAGATAGATAGATAGATAGATAGATAGATAGATAGATAGATAGATAGATAGACACAGCAGCCAATGAGACTGTTCCTACACAGCAGCCAATGAAAATGTTCTTACACAGCAGCCAGATTGTGACATCACAGGGATGCTCTGTGATGTCAAAATCTGGCTGCTGTGTAGGAACATTTTCATTGGCTGCTGTGTAGGAACATCCTCAATGGCTGCTGTGTAGGAACATCTTCATGTGCAGGAACATCCTCATCGTCCAGGAAGGGTATAAAAGGGGGCCGCGCCGCCCTGAGAGTCACTAGATAGATAGATAGAGATAGAGACATATAGATAGATAGATAGATAGATAGATAGATAGATAGATAGATAGATAGATAGATAGATAGATAGATAGATAGATAGACACAGCAGCCAATGAGACTGTTCCTACACAGCAGCCAATGAAGATGTTCCTACACAGCAGCCATTGAGGATGTTCCTACACAGCAGCCAATGAAAATGTTCTTACACAGCAACCAGATTGTGACATCACAGGGATGCTCTGTGATGTCACAATCTGGCTGCTGTGTAGGAACATTTTCATTGGCTGCTGTGTAGGAACATCCTCAATGGCTGCTGTGTAGGAACATCTTCATGTGCAGGAACATCTTCATCATCCAGGAAGGGTATAAAAGGGGGCCGCGCCGTCCTGAGAGTCACTAGATAGATAGATAGAGATAGAGACATATAGATAGATAGATAGATAGATAGATAGATAGATAGATAGATAGATAGATAGATAGATAGACACAGCAGCCAATGAGACTGTTCCTACACAGCAGCCAATGAAGATGTTCCTACACAGCAGCCATTGAGGATGTTCCTACACAGCAGCCAATGAAAATGTTCTTACACAGCAGCCAGATTGTGACATCACAGGGATGCTCTGTGATGTCACAATCTGGCTGCTGTGTTGGAACATTTTCATTGGCTGCTGTGTAGGAACATCCTCAATGGCTGCTGTGTAGGAACATCTTCATGTGCAGGAACATCTTCATCGTCCAGGAAGGGTATAAAAGGGGGCCGCGCCGCCCTGAGAGTCCCTAGATAGATAGATAGAGATAGAGACATATAGATAGATAGATAGATAGATAGATAGATAGATAGATAGATAGATAGATAGATAGATAGATAGATAGATAGATAGATAGATAGACACAGCAGCCAATGAGACTGTTCCTACACAGCAGCCAATGAAGATGTTCCTACACAGCAGCCATTGAGGATGTTCCTACACAGCAGCCAATGAAAATGTTCTTACACAGCAGCCAGATTGTGACATCACAGGGATGCTCTGTGATGTCACAATCTGGCTGCTGTGTAGGAACATTTTCATTGGCTGCTGTGTAGGAACATCCTCAATGGCTGCTGTGTAGGAACATCTTCATGTGCAGGAACATCCTCATCGTCCAGGAAGGGTATAAAAGGGGGCCGCGCCGCCCTGAGAGTCACTAGATAGATAGATAGAGATAGAGACATATAGATAGATAGATAGATAGATAGATAGATAGATAGATAGATAGATAGATAGATAGATAGATAGATAGATAGATAGATAGATAGATAGATAGATAGATAGATAGATAGATAGATAGATAGATAGACACAGCAGCCAATGAGACTGTTCCTACACAGCAGCCAATGAAGATGTTCCTACACAGCAGCCATTGAGGATGTTCCTACACAGCAGCCAAAGAAAATGTTCTTACACAGCAGCCAGATTGTGACATTACAGGGATGCTCTGTGATGTCACAATCTGGCTGCTGTGTAGGAACATTTTCATTGGCTGCTGTGTAGGAACATCCTCAATGGCTGCTGTGTAGGAACATCTTCATGTGCAGGAACATCTTCATCGTCCAGGAAGGGTATAAAAGGGGGCCGCGCCGCCCTAAAAGTCACTAGATAGATAGATAGAGATAGAGACATATAGATAGATAGATAGATAGATAGATAGATAGATAGATAGATAGATAGATAGATAGATAGATAGATAGATAGATAGATAGACACAGCAGCCAATGAGACTGTTCCTACACAGCAGCCAATGAAGATGTTCCTACACAGCAGCCATTGAGGATGTTCCTACACAGCAGCCAATGAAAATGTTCTTACACAGCAGCCAGATTGTGACATCACAGGGATGCTCTGTGATGTCACAATCTGGCTGCTGTGTAGGAACATTTTCATTGGCTGCTGTGTAGGAACATCCTCAATGGCTGCTGTGTAGGAACATCTTCATGTGCAGTAACATCTTCATCGTCCAGGAAGGGTATAAAAGGGGGCCGCGCCGCCCTGAGAGTCACTAGATAGATAGATAGATAGAGATAGAGACATATAGATAGATAGATAGATAGATAGATAGATAGATAGATAGATAGATAGATAGATAGATAGATAGATAGATAGATAGATAGATAGATAGATAGATAGATAGACACAGCAGCCAATGAGACTGTTCCTACACAGCAGCCAATGAAGATGTTCCTACACAGCAGCCATTGAGGATGTTCCTACACAGCAGCCAATGAAAATGTTCTTACACAGCAGCCAGATTGTGACATCACAGGGATGCTCTGTGATGTCACAATCTGGCTGCTGTGTAGGAACATTTTCATTGGCTGCTGTGTAGGAACATCCTCAATGGCTGCTGTGTAGGAACATCTTCATGTGCAGGAACATCTTCATCGTCCAGGAAGGGTATAAAAGGGGGCCGCGCCGCCCTGAGAGTCACTAGATAGATAGATAGAGATAGAGACATTAGATAGATAGATAGATAGATAGATAGATAGATAGATAGATAGATAGATAGATAGATAGATAGATAGATAGATAGATAGATAGATAGATAGATAGATAGATAGATAGATAGATAGATAGATAGACACAGCAGCCAATGAGACTGTTCCTACACAGCAGCCAATGAAGATGTTCCTACACAGCAGCCATTGAGGATGTTCCTACACAGCAGCCAATGAAAATGTTCTTACACAGCAGCCAGATTGTGACATCACAGGGATGCTCTGTGATGTCAAAATCTGGCTGCTGTGTAGGAACATTTTCATTGGCTGCTGTGTAGGAACATCCTCAATGGCTGCTGTGTAGGAACATCTTCATGTGCAGGAACATCCTCATCGTCCAGGAAGGGTATAAAAGGGGGCCGCGCCGCCCTGAGAGTCACTAGATAGATAGATAGAGATAGAGACATATAGATAGATAGATAGATAGATAGATAGATAGATAGATAGATAGATAGATAGATAGATAGATAGATAGATAGATAGATAGATAGATAGATAGATAGACACAGCAGCCAATGAGACTGTTCCTACACAGCAGCCAATGAAGATGTTCCTACACAGCAGCCATTGAGGATGTTCCTACACAGCAGCCAATGAAAATGTTCTTACACAGCAGCCAGATTGTGACATTACAGGGATGCTCTGTGATGTCACAATCTGGCTGCTGTGTAGGAACATTTTCATTGGCTGCTGTGTAGGAACATCCTCAATGGCTGCTGTGTAGGAACATCTTCATGTGCAGGAACATCTTCATCGTCCAGGAAGGGTATAAAAGGGGGCCGCGCCGCCCTAAAAGTCACTAGATAGATAGATAGAGACATATAGATAGATAGATAGATAGATAGATAGATAGATAGATAGATAGATAGATAGATAGATAGATAGATAGATAGATAGATAGATAGACACAGCAGCCAATGAGACTGTTCCTACACAGCAGCCAATGAAGATGTTCCTACACAGCAGCCATTGAGGATGTTCCTACACAGCAGCCAATGAAAATGTTCTTACACAGCAGCCAGATTGTGACATCACAGGGATGCTCTGTGATGTCACAATCTGGCTGCTGTGTAGGAACATTTTCATTGGCTGCTGTGTAGGAACATCCTCAATGGCTGCTGTGTAGGAACATCTTCATGTGCAGTAACATCTTCATCGTCCAGGAAGGGTATAAAAGGGGGCCGCGCCGCCCTGAGAGTCACTAGATAGATAGATAGATAGAGATAGAGACATATAGATAGATAGATAGATAGATAGATAGATAGATAGATAGATAGATAGATAGATAGATAGATAGACACAGCAGCCAATGAGACTGTTCCTACACAGCAGCCAATGAAGATGTTCCTACACAGCAGCCATTGAGGATGTTCCTACACAGCAGCCAATGAAAATGTTCTTACACAGCAGCCAGATTGTGACATCACAGGGATGCTCTGTGATGTCACAATCTGGCTGCTGTGTAGGAACATTTTCATTGGCTGCTGTGTAGGAACATCCTCAATGGCTGCTGTGTAGGAACATCTTCATGTGCAGGAACATCTTCATCGTCCAGGAAGGGTATAAAAGGGGGCCGCGCCGCCCTGAGAGTCACTAGATAGATAGATAGAGATAGAGACATATAGATAGATAGATAGATAGATAGATAGATAGATAGATAGATAGATAGATAGATAGATAGATAGATAGATAGATAGATAGATAGATAGATAGATAGATAGATAGACACAGCAGCCAATGAGACTGTTCCTACACAGCAGCCAATGAAGATGTTCCTACACAGCAGCCATTGAGGATGTTCCTACACAGCAGCCAATGAAAATGTTCTTACACAGCAGCCAGATTGTGACATCACAGGGATGCTCTGTGATGTCACAATCTGGCTGCTGCGTAGGAACATTTTCATTGGCTGCTGTGTAGGAACATCCTCAATGGCTGCTGTGTAGGAACATCTTCATGTGCAGGAACATCTTCACCGTCCAGGAAGGGTATAAAAGGGGGCCGCGCCGCCCTGAGAGTCCCTAGATAGCTGGATAGAGATAGAGACAGATAGATAGATAGATAGATAGATAGACATATAGATAGATAGATAGATAGATAGATAGATAGATAGATAGATAGATAGATAGATAGATAGATAGATAGATAGATAGATAGACACAGCAGCCAATGAGACTGTTCCTACACAGCAGCCAATGAAGATGTTCCTACACAGCAGCCATTGAGGATGTTCCTACACAGCAGCCAATGAAAATGTTCTTACACAGCAGCCAGATTGTGACATCACAGGGATGCTCTGTGATGTCACAATCTGGCTGCTGTGTAGGAACATTTTCATTGGCTGCTGTGTAGGAACATCCTCAATGGCTGCTGTGTAGGAACATCTTCATGTGCAGGAACATCTTCACCGTCCAGGAAGGGTATAAAAGGGGGCCGCGCCGCCCTGAGAGTCCCTAGATAGCTGGATAGAGATAGAGACAGATAGATAGATAGATAGATAGATAGATAGATAGATAGATAGATAGATAGATAGATAGATAGACACAGCAGCCAATGAGACTGTTCCTACACAGCAGCCAATGAAGATGTTCCTACACAGCAGCCATTGAGGATGTTCCTACACAGCAGCCAATGAAAATGTTCTTACACAGCAGCCAGATTGTGACATCACAGGGATGCTCTGTGATGTCACAATATGGCTGCTGTGTAGGAACATTTTCATTGGCTGCTGTGTAGGAACATCCTCAATGGCTGCTGTGTAGGAACATCTTCATGTGCAGGAACATCTTCATCGTCCAGGAAGGGTATAAAAGGGGGCCGCGCCGCCCTGAGAGTCACTAGATAGATAGATAGATAGAGATAGAGACATATAGATAGATAGATAGATAGATAGATAGATAGACACAGCAGCCAATGAGACTGTTCCTACACAGCAGCCAATGAAGATGTTCCTACACAGCAGCCATTGAGGATGTTCCTACACAGCAGCCAATGAAAATGTTCTTACACAGCAGCCAGATTGTGACATCACAGGGATGCTCTGTGATGTCACAATCTGGCTGCTGTGTAGGAACATTTTCATTGGCTGCTGTGTAGGAACATCCTCAATGGCTGCTGTGTAGGAACATCTTCATGTGCAGGAACATCTTCATCGTCCAGGAAGGGTATAAAAGGGGGCCGCGCCGCCCTGAGAGTCACTAGATAGATAGATAGAGATAGAGACATATAGATAGATAGATAGATAGATAGATAGATAGATAGATAGATAGATAGATAGATAGATAGATAGATAGACACAGCAGCCAATGAGACTGTTCCTACACAGCAGCCAATGAAGATGTTCCTACACAGCAGCCATTGAGGATGTTCCTACACAGCAGCCAATGAAAATGTTCTTACACAGCAACCAGATTGTGACATCACAGGGATGCTCTGTGATCTCACAATCTGGCTGCTGTGTAGGAACATTTTCATTGGCTGCTGTGTAGGAACATCCTCAATGGCTGCTGTGTAGGAACATCTTCATGTGCAGGAACATCTTCATCATCCAGGAAGGGTATAAAAGGGGGCCGCGCCGCCCTGAGAGTCACTAGATAGATAGATAGAGATAGAGACATATAGATAGATAGATAGATAGATAGATAGATAGATAGATAGATAGATAGATAGATAGATAGATAGATAGATAGATAGATAGATAGATAGACACAGCAGCCAATGAGACTGTTCCTACACAGCAGCCAATGAAGATGTTCCTACACAGCAGCCATTGAGGATGTTCCTACACAGCAGCCAATGAAAATGTTCTTACACAGCAGCCAGATTGTGACATCACAGGGATGCTCTGTGATGTCACAATCTGGCTGCTGTGTTGGAACATTTTCATTGGCTGCTGTGTAGGAACATCCTCAATGGCTGCTGTGTAGGAACATCTTCATGTGCAGGAACATCTTCATCGTCCAGGAAGGGTATAAAAGGGGGCCGCGCCGCCCTGAGAGTCCCTAGATAGATAGATAGAGATAGAGACATATAGATAGATAGATAGATAGATAGATAGATAGATAGATAGATAGATAGATAGATAGATAGATAGATAGATAGATAGACACAGCAGCCAATGAGACTGTTCCTACACAGCAGCCAATGAAGATGTTCCTACACAGCAGCCATTGAGGATGTTCCTACACAGCAGCCAATGAAAATGTTCTTACACAGCAGCCAGATTGTGACATCACAGGGATGCTCTGTGATGTCACAATCTGGCTGCTGTGTAGGAACATTTTCATTGGCTGCTGTGTAGGAACATCCTCAATGGCTGCTGTGTAGGAACATCTTCATGTGCAGGAACATCCTCATCGTCCAGGAAGGGTATAAAAGGGGGCCGCGCCGCCCTAAAAGTCACTAGATAGATAGATAGAGACATATAGATAGATAGATAGATAGATAGATAGATAGATAGATAGATAGATAGATAGATAGATAGAGAGATAGATAGATAGATAGATAGACACAGCAGCCAATGAGACTGTTCCTACACAGCAGCCAATGAAGATGTTCCTACACAGCAGCCATTGAGGATGTTCCTACACAGCAGCCAATGAAAATGTTCTTACACAGCAGCCAGATTGTGACATCACAGGGATGCTCTGTGATGTCACAATCTGGCTGCTGTGTAGGAACATTTTCATTGGCTGCTGTGTAGGAACATCCTCAATGGCTGCTGTGTAGGAACATCTTCATGTGCAGTAACATCTTCATCGTCCAGGAAGGGTATAAAAGGGGGCCGCGCCGCCCTGAGAGTCACTAGATAGATAGATAGATAGAGATAGAGACATATAGATAGATAGATAGATAGATAGATAGATAGATAGATAGATAGATAGATAGATAGATAGATAGATAGATAGATAGATAGATAGACACAGCAGCCAATGAGACTGTTCCTACACAGCAGCCAATGAAGATGTTCCTACACAGCAGCCATTGAGGATGTTCCTACACAGCAGCCAATGAAAATGTTCTTACACAGCAGCCAGATTGTGACATCACAGGGATGCTCTGTGATGTCACAATCTGGCTGCTGTGTAGGAACATTTTCATTGGCTGCTGTGTAGGAACATCCTCAATGGCTGCTGTGTAGGAACATCTTCATGTGCAGGAACATCTTCATCGTCCAGGAAGGGTATAAAAGGGGGCCGCGCCGCCCTGAGAGTCACTAGATAGATAGATAGAGATAGAGACATATAGATAGATAGATAGATAGATAGATAGATAGATAGATAGATAGATAGATAGATAGATAGATAGATAGATAGATAGATAGATAGATAGATAGATAGATAGATAGATAGATAGATAGACACAGCAGCCAATGAGACTGTTCCTACACAGCAGCCAATGAAGATGTTCCTACACAGCAGCCATTGAGGATGTTCCTACACAGCAGCCAATGAAAATGTTCTTACACAGCAGCCAGATTGTGACATCACAGGGATGCTCTGTGATGTCACAATCTGGCTGCTGTGTAGGAACATTTTCATTGGCTGCTGTGTAGGAACATCCTCAATGGCTGCTGTGTAGGAACATCTTCATGTGCAGGAACATCTTCATCGTCCAGGAAGGGTATAAAAGGGGGCCGCGCCGCCCTGAGAGTCACTAGATAGATAGATAGAGATAGAGACATATAGATAGATAGATAGATAGATAGATAGATAGATAGATAGATAGATAGACACAGCAGCCAATGAGACTGTTCCTACACAGCAGCCAATGAAGATGTTCCTACACAGCAGCCATTGAGGATGTTCCTACACAGCAGCCAATGAAAATGTTCTTACACAGCAGCCAGATTGTGACATCACAGGGATGCTCTGTGATGTCACAATCTGGCTGCTGCGTAGGAACATTTTCATTGGCTGCTGTGTAGGAACATCCTCAATGGCTGCTGTGTAGGAACATCTTCATGTGCAGGAACATCTTCACCGTCCAGGAAGGGTATAAAAGGGGGCCGCGCCGCCCTGAGAGTCCCTAGATAGCTGGATAGAGATAGAGACAGATAGATAGATAGATAGATAGATAGACATATAGATAGATAGATAGATAGATAGATAGATAGATAGATAGATAGATAGATAGATAGATAGATAGATAGATAGATAGACACAGCAGCCAATGAGACTGTTCCTACACAGCAGCCAATGAAGATGTTCCTACACAGCAGCCATTGAGGATGTTCCTACACAGCAGCCAATGAAAATGTTCTTACACAGCAGCCAGATTGTGACATCACAGGGATGCTCTGTGATGTCACAATCTGGCTGCTGTGTAGGAACATTTTCATTGGCTGCTGTGTAGGAACATCCTCAATGGCTGCTGTGTAGGAACATCTTCATGTGCAGGAACATCTTCACCGTCCAGGAAGGGTATAAAAGGGGGCCGCGCCGCCCTGAGAGTCCCTAGATAGCTGGATAGAGATAGAGACAGATAGATAGATAGATAGATAGATAGATAGATAGATAGATAGATAGATAGACACAGCAGCCAATGAGACTGTTCCTACACAGCAGCCAATGAAGATGTTCCTACACAGCAGCCATTGAGGATGTTCCTACACAGCAGCCAATGAAAATGTTCTTACACAGCAGCCAGATTGTGACATCACAGGGATGCTCTGTGATGTCACAATATGGCTGCTGTGTAGGAACATTTTCATTGGCTGCTGTGTAGGAACATCCTCAATGGCTGCTGTGTAGGAACATCTTCATGTGCAGGAACATCTTCATCGTCCAGGAAGGGTATAAAAGGGGGCCGCGCCGCCCTGAGAGTCACTAGATAGATAGATAGATAGAGATAGAGACATATAGATAGATAGATAGATAGATAGATAGATAGACACAGCAGCCAATGAGACTGTTCCTACACAGCAGCCAATGAAGATGTTCCTACACAGCAGCCATTGAGGATGTTCCTACACAGCAGCCAATGAAAATGTTCTTACACAGCAGCCAGATTGTGACATCACAGGGATGCTCTGTGATGTCACAATCTGGCTGCTGTGTAGGAACATTTTCATTGGCTGCTGTGTAGGAACATCCTCAATGGCTGCTGTGTAGGAACATCTTCATGTGCAGGAACATCTTCATCGTCCAGGAAGGGTATAAAAGGGGGCCGCGCCGCCCTGAGAGTCACTAGATAGATAGATAGAGATAGAGACATATAGATAGATAGATAGATAGATAGATAGATAGATAGATAGATAGATAGATAGATAGATAGATAGATAGACACAGCAGCCAATGAGACTGTTCCTACACAGCAGCCAATGAAGATGTTCCTACACAGCAGCCATTGAGGATGTTCCTACACAGCAGCCAATGAAAATGTTCTTACACAGCAACCAGATTGTGACATCACAGGGATGCTCTGTGATCTCACAATCTGGCTGCTGTGTAGGAACATTTTCATTGGCTGCTGTGTAGGAACATCCTCAATGGCTGCTGTGTAGGAACATCTTCATGTGCAGGAACATCTTCATCATCCAGGAAGGGTATAAAAGGGGGCCGCGCCGCCCTGAGAGTCACTAGATAGATAGATAGAGATAGAGACATATAGATAGATAGATAGATAGATAGATAGATAGATAGATAGATAGATAGATAGATAGATAGATAGATAGATAGATAGACACAGCAGCCAATGAGACTGTTCCTACACAGCAGCCAATGAAGATGTTCCTACACAGCAGCCATTGAGGATGTTCCTACACAGCAGCCAATGAAAATGTTCTTACACAGCAGCCAGATTGTGACATCACAGGGATGCTCTGTGATGTCACAATCTGGCTGCTGTGTTGGAACATTTTCATTGGCTGCTGTGTAGGAACATCCTCAATGGCTGCTGTGTAGGAACATCTTCATGTGCAGGAACATCTTCATCGTCCAGGAAGGGTATAAAAGGGGGCCGCGCCGCCCTGAGAGTCCCTAGATAGATAGATAGAGATAGAGACATATAGATAGATAGATAGATAGATAGATAGATAGATAGATAGATAGATAGATAGATAGATAGATAGATAGATAGATAGATAGATAGATAGATAGACACAGCAGCCAATGAGACTGTTCCTACACAGCAGCCAATGAAGATGTTCCTACACAGCAGCCATTGAGGATGTTCCTACACAGCAGCCAATGAAAATGTTCTTACACAGCAGCCAGATTGTGACATCACAGGGATGCTCTGTGATGTCACAATCTGGCTGCTGTGTAGGAACATTTTCATTGGCTGCTGTGTAGGAACATCCTCAATGGCTGCTGTGTAGGAACATCTTCATGTGCAGGAACATCCTCATCGTCCAGGAAGGGTATAAAAGGGGGCCGCGCCGCCCTGAGAGTCACTAGATAGATAGATAGAGATAGAGACATATAGATAGATAGATAGATAGATAGATAGATAGATAGATAGATAGATAGATAGATAGATAGATAGATAGATAGATAGATAGATAGATAGATAGATAGATAGATAGATAGACACAGCAGCCAATGAGACTGTTCCTACACAGCAGCCAATGAAGATGTTCCTACACAGCAGCCATTGAGGATGTTCCTACACAGCAGCCAAAGAAAATGTTCTTACACAGCAGCCAGATTGTGACATTACAGGGATGCTCTGTGATGTCACAATCTGGCTGCTGTGTAGGAACATTTTCATTGGCTGCTGTGTAGGAACATCCTCAATGGCTGCTGTGTAGGAACATCTTCATGTGCAGGAACATCTTCATCGTCCAGGAAGGGTATAAAAGGGGGCCGCGCCGCCCTAAAAGTCACTAGATAGATAGATAGAGATAGAGACATATAGATAGATAGATAGATAGATAGATAGATAGATAGATAGATAGATAGATAGATAGATAGATAGATAGATAGATAGATAGATAGATAGATAGAAACAGCAGCCAATGAGACTGTTCCTACACAGCAGCCAATGAAGATGTTCCTACACAGCAGCCATTGAGGATGTTCCTACACAGCAGCCAATGAAAATGTTCTTACACAGCAGCCAGATTGTGACATCACAGGGATGCTCTGTGATGTCACAATCTGGCTGCTGTGTAGGAACATTTTCATTGGCTGCTGTGTAGGAACATCCTCAATGGCTGCTGTGTAGGAACATCTTCATGTGCAGTAACATCTTCATCGTCCAGGAAGGGTATAAAAGGGGGCCGCGCCGCCCTGAGAGTCACTAGATAGATAGATAGATAGAGATAGAGACATATAGATAGATAGATAGATAGATAGATAGATAGATAGATAGATAGATAGATAGATAGATAGATAGATAGATAGACACAGCAGCCAATGAGACTGTTCCTACACAGCAGCCAATGAAGATGTTCCTACACAGCAGCCATTGAGGATGTTCCTACACAGCAGCCAATGAAAATGTTCTTACACAGCAGCCAGATTGTGACATCACAGGGATGCTCTGTGATGTCACAATCTGGCTGCTGTGTAGGAACATTTTCATTGGCTGCTGTGTAGGAACATCCTCAATGGCTGCTGTGTAGGAACATCTTCATGTGCAGGAACATCTTCATCGTCCAGGAAGGGTATAAAAGGGGGCCGCGCCGCCCTGAGAGTCACTAGATAGATAGATAGAGATAGAGACATTAGATAGATAGATAGATAGATAGATAGATAGATAGATAGATAGATAGATAGATAGATAGATAGATAGATAGATAGATAGATAGATAGATAGATAGACACAGCAGCCAATGAGACTGTTCCTACACAGCAGCCAATGAAGATGTTCCTACACAGCAGCCATTGAGGATGTTCCTACACAGCAGCCAATGAAAATGTTCTTACACAGCAGCCAGATTGTGACATCACAGGGATGCTCTGTGATGTCAAAATCTGGCTGCTGTGTAGGAACATTTTCATTGGCTGCTGTGTAGGAACATCCTCAATGGCTGCTGTGTAGGAACATCTTCATGTGCAGGAACATCCTCATCGTCCAGGAAGGGTATAAAAGGGGGCCGCGCCGCCCTGAGAGTCACTAGATAGATAGATAGAGATAGAGACATATAGATAGATAGATATATAGATAGATAGATAGATAGATAGATAGATAGATAGATAGATAGATAGATAGACACAGCAGCCAATGAGACTGTTCCTACACAGCAGCCAATGAAGATGTTCCTACACAGCAGCCATTGAGGATGTTCCTACACAGCAGCCAATGAAAATGTTCTTACACAGCAGCCAGATTGTGACATTACAGGGATGCTCTGTGATGTCACAATCTGGCTGCTGTGTAGGAACATTTTCATTGGCTGCTGTGTAGGAACATCCTCAATGGCTGCTGTGTAGGAACATCTTCATGTGCAGGAACATCTTCATCGTCCAGGAAGGGTATAAAAGGGGGCCGCGCCGCCCTAAAAGTCACTAGATAGATAGATAGAGACATATAGATAGATAGATAGATAGATAGATAGATAGATAGATAGATAGATAGATAGATAGATAGATAGATAGATAGATAGATAGATAGATAGACACAGCAGCCAATGAGACTGTTCCTACACAGCAGCCAATGAAGATGTTCCTACACAGCAGCCATTGAGGATGTTCCTACACAGCAGCCAATGAAAATGTTCTTACACAGCAGCCAGATTGTGACATCACAGGGATGCTCTGTGATGTCACAATCTGGCTGCTGTGTAGGAACATTTTCATTGGCTGCTGTGTAGGAACATCCTCAATGGCTGCTGTGTAGGAACATCTTCATGTGCAGTAACATCTTCATCGTCCAGGAAGGGTATAAAAGGGGGCCGCGCCGCCCTGAGAGTCACTAGATAGATAGATAGATAGAGATAGAGACATATAGATAGATAGATAGATAGATAGATAGATAGATAGATAGATAGATAGATAGATAGATAGATAGATAGATAGATAGATAGACACAGCAGCCAATGAGACTGTTCCTACACAGCAGCCAATGAAGATGTTCCTACACAGCAGCCATTGAGGATGTTCCTACACAGCAGCCAATGAAAATGTTCTTACACAGCAGCCAGATTGTGACATCACAGGGATGCTCTGTGATGTCACAATCTGGCTGCTGTGTAGGAACATTTTCATTGGCTGCTGTGTAGGAACATCCTCAATGGCTGCTGTGTAGGAACATCTTCATGTGCAGGAACATCTTCATCGTCCAGGAAGGGTATAAAAGGGGGCCGCGCCGCCCTGAGAGTCACTAGATAGATAGATAGAGATAGAGACATATAGATAGATAGATAGATAGATAGATAGATAGATAGATAGATAGATAGATAGATAGATAGATAGATAGATAGATAGATAGATAGATAGATAGATAGATAGATAGATAGACACAGCAGCCAATGAGACTGTTCCTACACAGCAGCCAATGAAGATGTTCCTACACAGCAGCCATTGAGGATGTTCCTACACAGCAGCCAATGAAAATGTTCTTACACAGCAGCCAGATTGTGACATCACAGGGATGCTCTGTGATGTCACAATCTGGCTGCTGTGTAGGAACATTTTCATTGGCTGCTGTGTAGGAACATCCTCAATGGCTGCTGTGTAGGAACATCTTCATGTGCAGGAACATCTTCATCGTCCAGGAAGGGTATAAAAGGGGGCCGCGCCGCCCTGAGAGTCACTAGATAGATAGATAGAGATAGAGACATATAGATAGATAGATAGATAGATAGATAGATAGATAGATAGATAGATAGATAGATAGATAGATAGATAGATAGATAGACACAGCAGCCAATGAGACTGTTCCTACACAGCAGCCAATGAAGATGTTCCTACACAGCAGCCATTGAGGATGTTCCTACACAGCAGCCAATGAAAATGTTCTTACACAGCAGCCAGATTGTGACATCACAGGGATGCTCTGTGATGTCACAATCTGGCTGCTGCGTAGGAACATTTTCATTGGCTGCTGTGTAGGAACATCCTCAATGGCTGCTGTGTAGGAACATCTTCATGTGCAGGAACATCTTCACCGTCCAGGAAGGGTATAAAAGGGGGCCGCGCCGCCCTGAGAGTCCCTAGATAGCTGGATAGAGATAGAGACAGATAGATAGATAGATAGATAGATAGACATATAGATAGATAGATAGATAGATAGATAGATAGATAGATAGATAGATAGATAGATAGATAGATAGATAGATAGATAGATAGATAGATAGATAGATAGATAGACACAGCAGCCAATGAGACTGTTCCTACACAGCAGCCAATGAAGATGTTCCTACACAGCAGCCATTGAGGATGTTCCTACACAGCAGCCAATGAAAATGTTCTTACACAGCAGCCAGATTGTGACATCACAGGGATGCTCTGTGATGTCACAATCTGGCTGCTGTGTAGGAACATTTTCATTGGCTGCTGTGTAGGAACATCCTCAATGGCTGCTGTGTAGGAACATCTTCATGTGCAGGAACATCTTCACCGTCCAGGAAGGGTATAAAAGGGGGCCGCGCCGCCCTGAGAGTCCCTAGATAGCTGGATAGAGATAGAGACAGATAGATAGATAGATAGATAGATAGATAGATAGATAGATAGATAGATAGATAGACACAGCAGCCAATGAGACTGTTCCTACACAGCAGCCAATGAAGATGTTCCTACACAGCAGCCATTGAGGATGTTCCTACACAGCAGCCAATGAAAATGTTCTTACACAGCAGCCAGATTGTGACATCACAGGGATGCTCTGTGATGTCACAATATGGCTGCTGTGTAGGAACATTTTCATTGGCTGCTGTGTAGGAACATCCTCAATGGCTGCTGTGTAGGAACATCTTCATGTGCAGGAACATCTTCATCGTCCAGGAAGGGTATAAAAGGGGGCCGCGCCGCCCTGAGAGTCACTAGATAGATAGATAGAAAGAGATAGAGACATATAGATAGATAGATAGATAGATAGATAGATAGATAGACACAGCAGCCAATGAGACTGTTCCTACACAGCAGCCAATGAAGATGTTCCTACACAGCAGCCATTGAGGATGTTCCTACACAGCAGCCAATGAAAATGTTCTTACACAGCAGCCAGATTGTGACATCACAGGGATGCTCTGTGATGTCACAATCTGGCTGCTGTGTAGGAACATTTTCATTGGCTGCTGTGTAGGAACATCCTCAATGGCTGCTGTGTAGGAACATCTTCATGTGCAGGAACATCTTCATCGTCCAGGAAGGGTATAAAAGGGGGCCGCGCCGCCCTGAGAGTCACTAGATAGATAGATAGATAGAGATAGAGACATATAGATAGATAGATAGATAGATAGATAGATAGATAGATAGATAGATAGATAGATAGATAGATAGATAGATAGATAGATAGATAGATAGATAGATAGACACAGCAGCCAATGAGACTGTTCCTACACAGCAGCCAATGAAGATGTTCCTACACAGCAGCCATTGAGGATGTTCCTACACAGCAGCCAATGAAAATGTTCTCACACAGCAGC
Organism: Borostomias antarcticus; assembly: GCF_949987555.1. NCBI lineage: Eukaryota > Metazoa > Chordata > Actinopteri > Stomiiformes > Stomiidae > Borostomias > Borostomias antarcticus. The sequence continues at coordinate 67,905 of NW_028176285.1, forward strand.
CAGATTGTGACATCACAGGGATGCTCTGTGATGTCACAATCTGGCTGCTGTGTAGGAACATTTTCATTGGCTGCTGTGTAGGAACATCCTCAATGGCTGCTGTGTAGGAACATCTTCATGTGCAGGAACATCTTCATCGTCCAGGAAGGGTATAAAAGGGGGCCGCGCCGCCCTGAGAGTCACTAGATAGATAGATAGAGATAGAGACATATAGATAGATAGATAGATAGATAGATAGATAGATAGATAGATAGATAGATAGATAGATAGATAGATAGATAGATAGATAGATAGATAGATAGATAGACACAGCAGCCAATGAGACTGTTCCTACACAGCAGCCAATGAAGATGTTCCTACACAGCAGCCATTGAGGATGTTCCTACACAGCAGCCAATGAAAATGTTCTTACACAGCAGCCAGATTGTGACATCACAGGGATGCTCTGTGATGTCACAATCTGGCTGCTGTGTAGGAACATTTTCATTGGCTGCTGTGTAGGAACATCCTCAATGGCTGCTGTGTAGGAACATCTTCATGTGCAGGAACATCTTCATCGTCCAGGAAGGGTATAAAAGGGGGCCGCGCCGCCCTGAGAGTCAATAGATAGATAGATAGATAGAGATAGAGACATATAGATAGATAGATAGATAGATAGATAGATAGAGAGATAGATAGATAGATAGATAGATAGATAGACACAGCAGCCAATGAGACTGTTCCTACACAGCAGCCAATGAAGATGTTCCTACACAGCAGCCATTGAGGATGTTCCTACACAGCAGCCAATGAAAATGTTCTTACACAGCAGCCAGATTGTGACATCACAGGGATGCTCTGTGATGTCACAATCTGGCTGCTGTGTAGGAACATTTTCATTGGCTGCTGTGTAGGAACCTCCTCAATGGCTGCTGTGTAGGAACATCTTCATGTGCAGGAACATCTTCATCGTCCAGGAAGGGTATAAAAGGGGGCCGCGCCGCCCTGAGAGTCACTAGATAGATAGATAGAGATAGAGACATATAGATAGATAGATAGATAGATAGATAGATAGATAGACACAGCAGCCAATGAGACTGTTCCTACACAGCAGCCAATGAAGATGTTCCTACACAGCAGCCATTGAGGATGTTCCTACACAGCAGCCAATGAAAATGTTCTTACACAGCAGCCAGATTGTGACATCACAGGGATGCTCTGTGATGTCACAATCTGGCTGCTGTGTAGGAACATTTTCATTGGCTGCTGTGAAGGAACATCCTCAATGGCTGCTGTGTAGGAACATCTTCATGTGCAGGAACATCTTCATCGTCCAGGAAGGGTATAAAAGGGGGCCGCGCCGCCCTGAGAGTCACTAGATAGATAGATAGATAGAGATAGAGACATATAGATAGATAGATAGATAGATAGATAGAGAGAGAGAGAGAGAGATAGATAGATAGATAGATAGATAGATAGATAGATAGATAGATAGATAGATAGATAGATAGATAGATAGATAGATAGATAGATAGATAGATAGACACAGCAGCCAATGAGACTGTTCCTACACAGCAGCCAATGAAGATGTTCCTACACAGCAGCCATTGAGGATGTTCCTACACAGCAGCCAATGAAAATGTTCTTACACAGCAGCCAGATTGTGACATCACAGGGATGCTCTGTGATGTCACAATCTGGCTGCTGTGTAGGAACATTTTCATTGGCTGCTGTGTAGGAACATCCTCAATGGCTGCTGTGTAGGAACATCTTCATGTGCAGGAACATCTTCATCGTCCAGGAAGGGTATAAAAGGGGGCCGCGCCGCCCTGAGAGTCACTAGATAGATAGATAGAGATAGAGACATATAGATAGATAGATAGATAGATAGATAGATAGATAGATAGATAGATAGATAGATAGATAGATAGATAGATAGATAGATAGATAGATAGATAGATAGATAGACACAGCAGCCAATGAGACTGTTCCTACACAGCAGCCAATGAAGATGTTCCTACACAGCAGCCATTGAGGATGTTCCTACACAGCAGCCAATGAAAATGTTCTTACACAGCAGCCAGATTGTGACATCACAGGGATGCTCTGTGATGTCACAATCTGGCTGCTGTGTAGGAACATTTTCATTGGCTGCTGTGAAGGAACATCCTCAATGGCTGCTGTGTAGGAACATCTTCATGTGCAGGAACATCTTCATCGTCCAGGAAGGGTATAAAAGGGGGCCGCGCCGCCCTGAGAGTCACTAGATAGATAGATAGATAGAGATAGAGACATATAGATAGATAGATAGATAGATAGATAGATAGATAGATAGATAGATAGATAGATAGATAGATAGATAGATAGATAGATAGATAGATAGATAGAGAGATAGATAGATAGATAGATAGATAGATAGATATATAGATAGATAGATAGACACAGCAGCCAATGAGACTGTTCCTACACAGCAGCCAATGAAGATTTTCCTACACAGCAGCCATTGAGGATGTTCCTACACAGCAGCCAATGAAAATGTTCTTACACAGCAGCCAGATTGTGACATCACAGGGATGCTCTGTGATGTCACAATCTGGCTGCTGTGTAGGAACATTTTCATTGGCTGCTGTGTAGGAACATCCTCAATGGCTGCTGTGTAGGAACATCTTCATGTGCAGGAACATCTTCATCGTCCAGGAAGGGTATAAAAGGGGGCCGCGCCGCCCTGAGAGTCACTAGATAGATAGATAGATAGATAGAGATAGAGACATATAGATAGATAGAGAGAGAGAGAGAGAGAGAGATAGATAGATAGATAGATAGATAGATAGATAGATAGATAGATAGATAGATAGATAGATAGATAGATAGATAGATAGACACAGCAGCCAATGAGACTGTTCCTACACAGCAGCCAATGAAGATGTTCCTACACAGCAGCCATTGAGGATGTTCCTACACAGCAGCCAATGAAAATGTTCTTACACAGCAGCCAGATTGTGACATCACAGGGATGCTCTGTGATGTCACAATCTGGCTGCTGTGTAGGAACATTTTCATTGGCTGCTGTGTAGGAACATCCTCAATGGCTGCTGTGTAGGAACATCTTCATGTGCAGGAACATCTTCATCGTCCAGGAAGGGTATAAAAGGGGGCCGCGCCGCCCTGAGAGTCACTAGATAGATAGATAGAGATAGATAGATAGATAGATAGATAGATAGATAGATAGATAGATAGATAGATAGATAGATAGATAGATAGATAGATAGATAGATAGATAGACACAGCAGCCAATGAGACTGTTCCTACACAGCAGCCAATGAAGATGTTCCTACACAGCAGCCATTGAGGATGTTCCTACACAGCAGCCAATGAAAATGTTCTTACACAGCAGCCAGATTGTGACATCACAGGGATGCTCTGTGATGTCACAATCTGGCTGCTGTGTAGGAACATTTTCATTGGCTGCTGTGTAGGAACATCCTCAATGGCTGCTGTGTAGGAACATCTTCATGTGCAGGAACATCTTCATCGTCCAGGAAGGGTATAAAAGGGGGCCGCGCCGCCCTGAGAGTCACTAGATAGATAGATAGAGATAGATAGATAGATAGATAGATAGATAGATAGATAGATAGATAGATAGATAGATAGATAGATAGATAGATAGATAGATAGATAGACACAGCAGCCAATGAGACTGTTCCTACACAGCAGCCAATGAAGATGTTCCTACACAGCAGCCATTGAGGATGTTCCTACACAGCAGCCAATGAAAATGTTCTTACACAGCAGCCAGATTGTGACATCACAGGGATGCTCTGTGATGTCACAATCTGGCTGCTGTGTAGGAACATTTTCATTGGCTGCTGTGTAGGAACATCCTCAATGGCTGCTGTGTAGGAACATCTTCATGTGCAGGAACATCTTCATCGTCCAGGAAGGGTATAAAAGGGGGCCGCGCCGCCCTGAGAGTCACTAGATAGATAGATAGAGATAGATAGATAGATAGATAGATAGATAGATAGATAGATAGATAGATAGATAGATAGATAGATAGATAGATAGATAGATAGATAGATAGATAGATAGATAGATAGATAGATAGATAGATAGATAGACACAGCAGCCAATGAGACTGTTCCTACACAGCAGCCAATGAAGATGTTCCTACACAGCAGCCATTGAGGATGTTCCTACACAGCAGCCAATGAAAATGTTCTTACACAGCAGCCAGATTGTGACATCACAGGGATGCTCTGTGATGTCACAATCTGGCTGCTGTGTAGGAACATTTTCATTGGCTGCTGTGTAGGAACATCCTCAATGGCTGCTGTGTAGGAACATCTTCATGTGCAGGAACATCTTCATCGTCCAGGAAGGGTATAAAAGGGGGCCGCGCCGCCCTGAGAGTCACTAGATAGATAGATAGAGATAGATAGATAGATAGATAGATAGATAGATAGATAGATAGATAGATAGATAGATAGATAGATAGATAGATAGATAGATAGATAGACACAGCAGCCAATGAGACTGTTCCTACACAGCAGCCAATGAAGATGTTCCTACACAGCAGCCATTGAGGATGTTCCTACACAGCAGCCAATGAAAATGTTC
>NW_028176285.1:122500-137500 GCF_949987555.1 Borostomias antarcticus
TGCCCGGAAACCCCAGACAGCTACGGCAACCTTTCAGCGAGAAGCCTCATAAACCACAAAGTAACTGAAGTTCCAGTGCTTACATTGTACCCTCCAGTGTGAATATAAGATTTAAACAGTGTAATACCAAACAGCCTTAACGGCAATCACAGTACGCTCTTAATGCATGTCATGTATTATAGTAGGCACAACATCATTGGCAGTGTTTTACTTAATGATTGACAAACTTATTGTAAACAACTTAAAAACATTGTGCACTAAAATTGACTCATGTGTGGTGGTGGAACTGCCACGCTATAATACACATTGAATACTGAAGTGGGGTGTAGTGAGGTTACATGAATATAGTCCCACAATTACCCATTACTGGGTGATGCTTTTCAGATTGGGCCGACTTTGCCCTTCAGCCGACCATCTCTCGTCTGGATGACCCGCTTGAGTGACTGGACGTCCCCCTTGAGTGACTGAAAGTCCCCCTTCATTGACTGAAAGTCCCCCTTCATTGACTGAAAGCCCCCCTCCATTGACTGAAAGCTCCCCTTCATTGACTGAAAGCCCCCCTCGACCCCCTTCACCGTGGTGATGAGTTCTTTGAGGACTTCAATCACTTTGTAAGTCTCTCTGGCTGGCTGCGCTCGATACTTTTGACGTGCCTTCGCTCGGCCACGCATATAACGCACCTTTTTCTTGCCTGCTTCACCAGGGATCCTCCTAGTGAACTCGACGAACCTGGATTTTGGCAACTCGGCCAAGGCCTCTCTGACTTCCCAGGTGTCGGGAAAGTCATCCATATCCACTTCCCCCTCTGACATAAGTGCTGTGTGCACCCCATACTCAGATTCGTCATCTGTGTCAGAGTGGTGTGGAGTTGTGGGAACTGGTGAAGTGACGGGGCTTGTGGGGCTCCAGATGGGAGAGGGAGGGGTCTGAGGTGGCGCTGGGGTCTCAGATGGCGCTGGGGTCTCAGATGGCGCTGGGGTCTCAGATGGCGCTGGGGTCTCAGATGGCGCTGGGGTCTTCCTGAAGTTCCCCCCCCCTCTTCCCTGCAGTGCAGTGTAGTTACGATCTCTCTGTTGAGTTGAACCGCCCCCAGCGGTCGGGACCTCCGCAGTCAGCAGTTGGTACAGGATGGACTCCGTCTCTCTTTGGCCCAGACGGGACGGGTAAGGGGCCATCCTTGATGGACCTGGTGCAGATCTCGGGCTGGTTGAACCGGTGCCACCAGCGCTCCATGTGGTTCTCCCTGTAACGGTGTAGGACTGCCTACCATACACTGCTTCTATCTGGACTGGGGGCGTTATACCAGGACCGACAGGTGCTGGTGTGTGTGGCAAGAATTCTCCCTGAACTGGGGTAAACCGACCCGTAGAACCCTGAGCTCGGGCTCGGGTTTGGTAATAGCTATTCTGACTCATGTCTGGCAGATATTGGCCTATACTAGGAAATGTGGGGATTGGCCAGAACTGCGGATCTTCCTGGGGAGCAAAGCTAGATGTAGAAGTGGGGTATTCTATTTTGCGCACTGGCGGCAGGTTGCGGTAGACAGCCGGTGTCAAGGATACAGTTTGGGGCCTGATCGGACTGATATCTATCTGGGGTGCTGGTAGGGGTTGGGTCTGCATGGCCTGGGACTGGACCGGCTGGCCAAAGGGCTGCTGGGGTAGGCCAACGTTGTCCCTCCAGTAGTTTCCCTGGTCCATGATTTTCTATCAAACAATTACTCAGAGTTAGATTTGCAGTCATTGGTCATACACAGAGATATCCATCATTTTGACCCATTAATCTAAGCCCACCATTGGTCGAGCTCTTCCATATTGGAATACAAATGGTCACACTCTTGTGGTTGGACTATAGCATCGTCTGATTGTAAGATTGACATTTGATCTATTTGGCTTTCTTCCTCCAACCTAACTCTGCGCTGTTGGACCTGTACCATAAATTGACCAATGGTTATTTTTGATACCTGTTTTAACGCTAGGCTAGCAACAGGCACTACGCAACATGCTGTTATTAATATAATCAAAAGGATACAGGCTACCACTATCCCTACACCCCTCAGGACCTTGCTCCATGACAGATTTTTAAGCCAATCCCACCATTGTTCAGTTTTGGTGTTCCAGTTAGAATTAATCACATGTTCATCACGTAATAGCTTGAGTTTGGACAAAGCCGTTGTAAGGTTCCCTCCTTCTCCAGTGTGCATAGGTATTACTGAACAGCATTCTTCACCTATTTGTTGGCATACTCCCTGATCTTCGGCTAGGAGTGTTTCAATTACAAACCTATTTTGCAGAGCCATAAGAGATACAGCATGCAGTTGTTCTCTCACACCCTCAAGCGCGCGTATGGTGTAATTAATAAACCGCTGTTGGTTGTACCACATGTAATTGATCCACCTACTGTTACGAGCGAGGTACTGCGCGTTAATTATTTGTCCGTAAAACGGTACTGACCCTGCGATTTGCCCTGAAATTATCCAGGACTCGCTTATGGCTTTATGGTCATCGGGCGCACCAAACGGTTCTTGATTCCATGCTATGTAAACCTTATCATCTGTTTTCCATTTTTGGCCAATGTCTCTCTTTTTCCTATCTCCTGATAATGTTGATGGGGCTAAAACTGTTATTTTCCCTGTTAGCATTGTGGGTGCACAGATCCCTTCCCAGCTGTTTGGAAGGTGAGTGCGAATTTGCTCATCTTTTTCACATATCCAAAACATGTCCCCTATTGGGACGGTTCCCCCAGAATAATCTGGAATTGTGTATTGTGAGATTTGCGTCTCCTCTAGCTGATAGATAATCCTCTTTCCATTTACTACTAGTTGTTGACATTGGAAATTTGCCTTCTTTGTGGTATTACATAGTTTGAGGTACTCTGTTTTGTTTCCGTTTCCACTTTTGGCGCTTGGGTACCATGTTATGTTTCTACACTGCACTAGACCCTTTCGGTCGGTTAGTTTTGGAGTTGTACGTGTGACCGTTTGTCGCAGCTTTTCTCCTCTCACTATACAGAAAGGAAATACTAGGTCCGGTGGAATTCTCACTACCGGAGGTAGAGGGTATTCTTCTTTTGACGCGGCGGATATATTTAATCTAACCGGACATACTTGTGTATCTTGGCTCCAACCGACGGTCTTTTGATTGTGGCGTCCTGCCAAAAACATGGCACATGGTGCAAAGCAATGTTCGATTTTTGGACATTCTCCTATTTGACTTCCTGGAATTGGTCTTAAACTAGGCAACCTTTTAGCATTATAGCATGCCACACATGTTTCATTACTCACTTGTCTGGCAGAGAAGTTTAGCCACTGGTAGAACATATTTGAGCCCCATTGTGTTGTTTTCACCCTGTTGATGGTGACAGCCCTACCCCCTGACACATCCCTTCTCTGCCTGTAAGTCCCAGTAAGCTTGACTATTCTCTTAGCTTTTGCCAGCATCATGATTCTCCCATTGAGTGTGTCCTCACAGTGTGCTGGCAGGCGGCAGATGACCGTAATGGTTATTGACCCTGTTGTGGGGCATTTGTCTCCTACTGCCCAGCTATAGATTCTGGTTTTCTCTGAGGTTACAGTCAGTGCCAGATGTCTTGGGACAACTTTCGTGTATGTCAGATTTGTCTTTTTCCCCATGACAATTTCCCCTTGATCTGCAGCCAATACCCCTGTGGCCAGAGCACATCTTGCCAATGTCTCTTTTTCTTCCTTGGTGTATGTGTGGTTTAGGAATCTGTCAGGCATGGGTTTTTTGGTGGATTCCTGGGATGGCCTGCTGCTCTGAGGGGGGTCAACATAGTGCATTCTGTATGCCAGTATCATTAAGCATATTGCTGATATTAACATAAAGAGGCTACCCCCCAATACCCACAGGTCAACCTCATCCTGCTTTCCCTTTCTCATCCCCTGCCTGTTCTGTTTCTTCCCTGGCCTAGGTTTCGACATTATTTTTAACTCTATTTTAAGTGTCTGTTGTTCATTGTCTTTCTGGTCCACTGCTAGTGGATCGACTGCTGGTGGCGCTGTTGGTTGAAGTGCTTCCAGTTGAAGCGCTCCCTTTTTCTCCTCGTCCGGCCAGTCTTTGAGATCGCCTGACTCCCTGAGGGGAGGCCTCGCCTTCCCCGTCCCGGTGTTGTTCATGCTCCTGCGGGGCGGTGTCACCTGCCCCTTTCAACCCCGGAACTGTTGCTCTTCTTCTAAAGGCTTCCTGTGTCCTTTCAGGATCTTCTGCTCTGCAGCAATGATTTAGGTGGAACCAAAACTTCTTACCGTCAACTTTTACGGCTGTTCTGGTGGCTAGTCGGACTTTGAATGGTCCGTCTCGTCTGGGCTCGTTCCACTTTCTTTTGAACACCTTCACGTATACCCAGTCTCCTGGAGAGATTTTCTGCAGTTCCTCAGCGATCTCCGCCTCTCTCTCCTCTGTGGCTCCTTTCACCTGTTGGAATACAGCTTTATGGATTTGGGTTAGCTGCTGTAGGTAGCTTTTCAGCTCCCTTTCCAATTTTTCAAGAGAGGGCCCATCGATGGGGCCCCTCGTGTGCGGCACTGGCATGGGTCGACCCGTTAGCATTTCATGCGGGGTTAAGTGTGTTATTCGGTTAGTACTTGATCTCATACTCATTAGTGCTATTGGTAAAGCTTGCAACCAGTTCAGCTGGCTGTCTTGCATAATTTTTGCTATCTTTGCTTTCAGCGTGCCATTCGCACGTTCTACACTACCTTGGCTCTGTGGGTGATATACGCACCCATATCTCTGCCTGATTCCCAGCATCCTGAAAGCTATTCTGGCTATATCTGCCACAAAGGCTGAACCGTTGTCTGAACTTAATGTGTCCGGGATGCCAAACCTGGGGAATACTTCTTTACACAAAAATTTTGCCACTGATCGTGCATCTTCTCCAGCTGTTGGAACTGCTTCTATCCACCTACTAAATCTGCAAACTACTACAAGAATGTATCTCATTTTCTGTATTCGCATTGTCATGTCTACGTAATCAATCATTAAGTGCCGAAAAGGTCCATCCGGAACTGGAATATGTGCTATTGGGGCTGAAAAAGTTTTTCTAACATTTAATCTTGCACAGACGTCACATTGTGCTAAAGTTCTGTCTACCGTGGCCGCTAAATACGGTGACCACCAGTTCTCTTGTAGACATCTAATCACTTCCCCCCTTGCGCAATGGCTAATGCCATGCGCATTTCTAATAGCAAACCCAAGTAACGAGATAGGCAGCACAAAATGCCCCTGATGACTGCGCCATAGTCCTTGTAGAGGACCAGGTGAGGCTTTGTATGAAGCCCCTCTTTTGGCCCATATAGATTTCTCCTGAGGAGAAGCCCTACCTTGTGCTAATATAAGAGACGGAATGGTTACAAGTGGTTCTATGTCTTCCGCCAAGATTACAGGCCCCATCGTGATACCACTACCTGTTGCGGCTTGCCTGGCTGCTTCATCAGCCTTGTTATTGCCAATAGCAATGATTGAATTTGTTTTTTGATGTGCTGGGCATTTAACAATAGCTAACGCGGTGGGTAAAAGCATGGCTTCTAACAACTGTGAAATGGCATCTCCGTGAATGATGGGAGTACCGTCAGCTCTTCGAAAACCTCTCTGTTTCCATATGTTGCCGTAAATATGACAGACTCCGTACGCATAGGCTGAGTCCGTATATACGTTTAATCTTTTACCAGCAGCTAGTTTACATGCGACAGTCAGTGCCTTAATCTCTGCCAGTTGTGCAGAACATGGTTGTGCTATGTGTAAGCTCTGAATGTCTCTGAATGATTCACCATCATCTTCTAATTGAACCACACCATAACCGGCGTGATTTCCAGTAGCATCACGGAAACATGAACCATCTACAAACAAAGTAAGATCAGCTGGGATCGGTGTGTTATGTAAATCGTCTCGGGCACGCATAAATGTGTTTGTTGCTAAAATGCAGTCATGTGGCGTACCATCTGTCGGCAGTACCATTCTGGTGGCCGGATTCACTGTACTACATCGCTGAATTGTCAGTTCTGGTGCAGAAAGTATTACCTCATACCCGGTGCGTCTGGCATGTGTCAGTACGAATCGTTGGCTAGTGAGTAAAGCATGTAGCTGGTGGGAGGTGTATAAAATCACTGGATGTCCCATAGTAACAGAGGAAGCTTTCTGAAATGCAAACGAGGCTACCGCTAACCCTTGATAACATGGAGGTAATCCGGCCTCAACATTATCTAATTTAGTACTATAGTATGCTATGGGCTGCTTCCCTATCGGGGTGTCCTGCATTAACACGGCATTAGCATATCCTGCTCTTTCAGCTACATACAAATGAAAAGGTTTAGAGTATACTGGGTTTCCCAAGGCTGGTGCAGATTTTAGGTCACCTTTTAGGGCCATGAACGCCCCTTCAGCTTCTTCTGTCCACTGTAACTGACTTTTTTGGTCCTGTTGACCAGCAGCACGTATAAGAGCACGAAGTGGAGCTGTTTTAAATGCATAATCACAAATCCAGGGTCGACTGTATCCAGCCATCCCCAGAAAAGACAACAGGTGCCCTACTGTCTGTGGTTTGGGAGTTTTTATTATGGCCTCTATCTGGGATTTAGCTATGTGTCTCTTGTCACCACACAATTGTCTTCCTAGATACTCTACACTAGGTTGACAAAACTGTAACTTATCCTTACTAACTTTATGCCCTCCTTCAGCTAGTCGTGTCAGTATTGTTATAGAGTCCCTTTCACACTGTTCTTTAGTATCACTGCAGATCAGTAGATCATCTACATACTGTAATAGTGTACTTGATACATGCAGATCCTGTAAGTCTTGTGCTAACACTCTGTTAAACGCTGATGGGGAATCTGCGAATCCTTGAGGAAGTCGCGTATAGGTGAACTGCGAATTTCGATAGGTGAATGCAAATAAATGTTGCGAATCTTTATGTATTGGGACACTGAAAAATGCAGAACATAAGTCTATGACTGTGTACCATTTTGTGTTCGGTGGGATGTTTGATAATAGTGTGTGCGGGTCAGGGACAACGGGTCTGGGAACCTCCACAACTGAGTTGACAGCTCGCAAATCATGCACCAATCGGTAATCGTTTGAATGTGGCTTCTTTATTGGAAAGATGGGTGTATTACAGGCGCTTCTTGTTTTTATTAGTACGCCTGCATTCACCAGACCTTCTATTATAGGGCCTATACCCTCCGTGGCATGTTGTTTAAGAGGATATTGTCTTTGGTATGGCAAACGTGCTCCCTCTTTTACCTTGATTAGTATGGGTTGTGCAGATTTTACTAATCCTACGTCTGTTTTGTGTTTGGACCATAAACATTGGGGCACCTGGGCCAAAAGACCCTCCTGTTCTACAGTTAACATCTGATGCACGGGCGCCTTAACTGTAACGAGAACTCGTTCTGCTGTTCCTACGTCATATATTTTTGAAGATATTCTTAAATACTGTGCATCTGGGGATACATGGATATACTTGTTGCCGGTTTTCTCCCACTCCGGTATCTGCATAGCTGTTCTAACCATAGGGCCTAGCTCATGGGACTGATATCCCTCAGATACCATTAAGGTGATGTGTGGGGTGGAGTTATTCACCTGAAACCATTCTTGTAATTCTGGTGGAAGTGTAACTCCTGCTGCTGCCCCCTGGGGTCCTATATAAATGTCATTGCTAATTAGTGAATACTGCTGTTTGTTAATCATTTCCTGAAAACACCTATCATAGTCAAACTCTGCAGGAGTTAGTTCAGTGAGATATTGAAGTGTACAGTGCAGGGGCAGTTCTGGGCTTTTAGCTTGCCCTACCTTGGTGCGTATCCACGGTTCCCATTCTATCCACCGCTGTTTCAGTGCTGATTCCTGTGGGGTAAGTTTTACCCAATAAACTACTGGGTGTTTGTCTTTGTGTATGATTACGCGACCCTGTACAACTCTACCGGGCCTGTATTTGTAATCGTGACCTGTTGTCAAAGTCATCATTTGTGTGAGTGGTTCTTCGGGGAAGGTAATACTTAGTCCATCTTCTGCACATGTGATGGTTGCCCCTAGAGGGCACAAAATGTCTCTTCCTAACAGATTGACGGGTGATTGAGCAGCATATAGTATGGGTGCCACAACCTCTTTATCGGCTATGAGCATCGCGATTGGCTTGGTGAGGGGTACAACTTGTGTCTTCCCAGAGAAACCTACTGTTCTTATTGATGAGCTAGAAAGGGGCAATTTACATCCGTCACTTCCAATACACGAATATGTTGCCCCTGTATCGATCATGAATGTGTGGTGTTTACCAAGTATTGTTACTGGTATATTGGGCTCGTCATGCGGTTTTAACGAGATAATTGGTGTCATGGTGTTCCCCTCCGGTTTCTCTAGGCACCCCTAATCCCAGTCTGCCGCAGGGCCTAACCATGGATTTGCTGGGCAATTTCTTCTGAAATGGCCCATTTCCCCACACTGCCAGCATTCTCTTGACGGTCTTTGGGGTTCTTCTGCCATATTTGGTGTTGACTGCGGGCGTCTGGTTTGTTGTTGACGCTGTTCACCTTGTTGCTCTTCTGCCTGTGGATTTTGCTGTTGTCTTTGGGGGGCATAGTTCCGTTGGCCGTACCGTTGCTGTTGGCCTCCTCTCCATCCTCCGCGTCCTCGCTGCATTGGCCTGCCTCGGCCTCCCAGATCCTCGCGACGGTATTCTGCTGCTGGGTTGACATGCACGTGGATGGGAGGATATGCAGATTGAGTTGTGGGTGGACAGCGTGGCATCGTCTGAGTGGGGGGTCCTGGACCTAGTTGTGGTTGGGTTAGAACTTGGGATATGACTGGGGCCTGAGTGAGGGTTTCTTCAGTTTCCGCCATCAGTGGGGTCTGAGCCTTTGCTTTTTCTTTCTTTTGTTTCTGAGTTAGCTCTCCCAGTTGCAGTGCTGTGAGTTTGTTGGCCAACACTTTGCTCAGCTCTTCTACATCTTGCTTTTCTTTTCTGTACATGTCCACATGATGGACGATGTGTTCTGAGAATAGTGGCCACTCCATCTTTGCCAATCCTACTACTCCATCCAATTTCCTCTGTACTTCGCCTGGCATGGCCTTTTTAACCATCAGTTTGAATAGGCTCTGACAGGTGCTGTTAGCGTTCCAAGCACTCCCTGTCTCGTCAAGCCATTTTCGTTGGAAGTCATGTAGGAACTTGGTTGGACATTCGCCATCTTTCAGCTTCTCTCCTTCGAGCTTGGTTGGATCCATCTTCTCTGGATATTTCTTTCTGAGCTCTGCCCATACCACGGTGCGATGTCCTCCGAACCCCACTCCGTTGTAGGTGACTCCGGCCATTACTCCTGGTAGTTGGGCTCCTTCGAAGATCTCGTCCGTGGTTTGTTTTCCAGCCACGTTCATCAGTAATGCCTTAATGTCCCCCAGGGCCAAAGTTACTCCTGCTGTACTTTCTTCTAACGCTGTTATCCATTTATTTGCCCCTTCCGTGACGTTCGGTAGTCGTGCGACCAGACCTATCAGATCCATGAATCCCCATGGTACGTATGCAGGAGCCTGTCCGGGTCCTTTGATTACTAGTGGGCAAATTCTCTCAGTCGACCACTGTGTTTCGATTTGCGGGTCACTCTCTCCCCTTCTTATGAGCCGTAGTCCTGGGTTTCTCTCCCAGCTTGAACTCCTAGTTCCTTCCGTTCTCCTACTCCGGGGCTTGGGTGCTCTCTGACGTTCTTCCTCTTCAGAGTCGAACTGTGGCTGTTCTGTTGGGCGCAATGGCTTCATGATGCCTGTCAGGCTTACTTCCATTTCTCCACGATGGTCGGGATGCTTCTCTTTTCCTGAACGAGGTCTGTGGAAGCTTGTGGTCGGGGGTGACGGTGTGAACAGTTCTTCCAACTCGTCACAATTCCTTTCAGCTACTTGTATTCTTCTTGCGTTATCTAAAAGGAGTTCTTGTACCTTGTTTATGTTGATCGTCTGTCTGTCTTTTGCTGGTATCCCCGTTGAGCTCTCCGGGTATAGGGCATCTCGATCTTCCTGTTGACTTGATGGTGGTATGTGGTTTACCTCATCTTGGTCATTTCGTCTTTGTCCAGTGGGGGTCGTGTTTGGCGGACCGGGCCCCAGACTGCTTTCTGGACGTAGAGACTCCCTCCTTCTTTCTCTCGGGTGTTGTTGCTGTTCTTCTTCTTGTAGCAATCTATACAACCGTCTATCTTCTTCCTCCTCGGGTCTTTCTCTCTCAGTTCTTTGGTGGGTGGATGCAGCCGCTGTCGTTGGTTCTGCTGGAGCAGGCGCAGGTTCTCTTATTGTCAGGGTGAAGTCCCCTTTGATTGCACAATTCAATTCTTCTCTGGCCTTGTCTTCTCCCGCTGGTATCACTGGATAGAGCCCTGCTCTGAATGGGTTTGGGCGGCCGAATGGGTTCAGTCTGCCTGGATACGGGGGAGGGTCGATGTACGCTGTGGGAGCCGTGGGGGTCGTGGGAGTTGTTGCTGGACTCCCTTTTTTATTATTGTCTTCTGCTTTTGGTGTGGTATTGGCTGTCATTTCTTGCTTGACTGCCTCCATCTTTTTTACTCCTCCCTCCATCCTGAACCATTGTAGCACCTCCCTTTCTTTGGATCTTTTACCTGTCCTTTTGTCACTGTTATCTTTTGCCTTGTGGTGTTTTATGTTTTGCCCCATCTCGTCACAAATCGCCACTATATAGGTACCACCTTTCGGCCACGCTGGATTTCTCGCATGCCATTTCCGCATGTATTTTAGAATTTGTTTTTTGTGTGTCGGGTGCTTTGTCACCACTAGCTCGACTGGGGTTGTTCCCTCGCCCCTGTCCTTCCCATTCACTGTTCCTTGGCTCGCCCCCATGTATCCCTGTCTCGCTTGATTAGCTAGGGATCTAGGGATTTCTGCTACTCCTGGTTCGTTTGTTCTAATTAGCACTATTATCTTTCCTACTGTTACCCCTACTTTAACCTTTGGGATCTGGTGTGGGTTGTATTCTAATTTAGTTGATCCGTCTCGCTGTGGTGTTTGCTTTATGTAAACAAACTTGCCTGTATCCCACTTGACTCGCCTGGGGGTGATTGTAATACAGATCCGTGGATCTATTGCCTCCCGGTATATTCCTCCTAATAAGAAACCTTCTGGTAACCTAAAAAATGACCTTAGAGAAACCTCGGCCTCTGCTCCTGGGTTATCACACAATTGACTTAAAACTTGGTTTAAGCTTAGGGGATCCCAAAGTCCCCTTAATAACTGCCTCCAAGGTGTAGTTGGAAATTCTTCTTCTACTTGTGTTAAATTGAGAAACTTAGTTATACGCCAAAGTTTTAATCTAACATCGTCTTCTGTTTGCCACACTTCGAAACCGTCTTCGTCTATGTAGGTGCGTTCTAACCAAAAATGTGTTCGTCTGCCTTTGGTTTCTGGGTCACCTTCAATGGTATGATCTGTATTAAATATCTCGTCACCGTCTACGTTCTCATCCATAAATGTGCCTTATATCGACTTGTACTGAGATGCCACCACGCCTGGTTATTGTTCGCTCTATATGAACACAAGTGTGTGGAGGAAAAACAGGTACGTCCCTTTCTGTCTGGTAAAAGCGTGTTGTAGTTGCCAGAGTCTGTATGTTTTCGTGGATGGTGGTGTTCGTGGTTATTGATACCTCTGGATGTATACACACAATTCTCTGAGTGGTTCGGACTCTTATGAGCCTCCCTTCTGGTGAAAATACAATATACGTGATTGAACCTGTGTCGGGGCCCCTTTAAAAATAAATGGGATATTTATACTGTACGTATGTGTACGTGATTGTGTGGGTATGTGTGTGCGAGGGATGTGTGTATATAGTGTGTGTGTGTGTGTGTGTGAGAGAGATAGAGAGAGAGAATGAGTGTGTGTATGTGTTTAATGTAGTTTGTGTGTGTGTGTATGTGTGTGTGAGGGAGTGTGTGTGTGTGTGTGTGTGTGTGTGTGTGTGTGTGTGTGTGAGAGGAAGAGTGTGAGAGAGAGAGAGTGAGAGAATGAGTGTGTGTGTGTGTGGTTAGAGTTTGTGTGTGTGTGTTGTGTGTGTGTGAGAGAGAGTTTGTGTGTGCGTGTATGTGTGTGTGTGAGGGAGTGTGTGTGTGTGTGTGTGAGGAGTGTGTGTGAGAGAGAATGAGTGTGTGTGTGTGGTTAGAGTTTGTGTGTGTGTGTGTGTGTGTGTGTGAGAGAGGTGTGTGTGTGTGTGTGTGTGTGTGTGTGTGAGGAGAGAGAGAGAGAGAGTGAGAGAGAGAGAGAGTGATAGAATGAGTGTGTGTGTGTGGTTAGAGTTTGTGTGTGTGTGTGTGTGTGTGTGTGAGAGAGAGAGTTTGTGTGTGCGTGTATGTGTGTGTGTGAGGGAGTGTGTGTGTGTGTGTGTGAGGAGTGTGTGTGAGAGGAAGAGTGAGAGAGAGAGAGATTGCGTGTGTGTGTGTGTGTGTGTGTGTGTGTGTGTGGCGAGAGAGAGAGTGAGAGAGAGAGAGTGAGAGAATGAGTGTGTGTGTGTGTGGTTAGAGTGAGAGAGAGAGAGTGAGAGAATGAGTGTGTGTGTGTGGTTAGAGTTTGTGTGTGTGTGTGTGTGTGTGTGAGAGGAAGAGTGAGAGAGAGAGAGAGAGAGAGAGAGAAAATGAGTGGGTGTGTGTGTGTGTGTGTGTGACGAGAGAGAGAGTGAGAGAGAGAGAGTGAGAGAATGAGTGTGTGTGTGTGTGGTTAGAGTGAGAGAGAGAGAGTGAGAGAATGAGTGTGTGTGTGTGGTTAGAGTTTGTGTGTGTGTGTGTGTGTGTGTGAGAGGAAGAGTGAGAGAGAGAGAGAGAGAGAGAGAGAGAAAATGAGTGGGTGTGTGTCTATGTGTTTATGGGAGAAAAATACTTGAACAATGCTTTTAACCACGCGTGTATATATTTGCAACCAGCTGACCCTTATGCTTTGCTATAGCATCAAAACCCAATCTTTTAATACAGTGTTTTACCACGATGTGCCAGCACTGTCTTATAATCTTTTAACACTACACTTATTTTATAACAGTAAGTAAATGACGTCTCTTAACGTCTCTTTTTCTACCAGCTCAGTTTAGCTCTACTGGTTCTACTGGGCCGTTCTACCAGCTCAGTTTAGCTCTACTGGGCCGTTCTACCAGCTCACTCACTTTCTTCAAAGGCTTTCTCCGCTCCCTTATTTTTTCAAAGGCTTATCTCTTTCTGGGCCTCTGTCCAACCACCGGGCCTTATCTTAAACTTGGCGTCACTCCCAGACCCCACTCTTAATTGGTCCCTGCCACTTTAACTCTGTCTTGACCCTACCTCACTTATTATACATTAACATATAGAATGCTTATAATACTGTATATACTACAGTTTCTAAGATGCACACATTGATATCTACAGCTGTATAATACAAAAATTACCTTGAAGTAGGTCTTGAAATCATCTCATAATTATCTCACTCATGACAAGGCAATCTTTAATGATAGTTTATTTACAGAATGGCCACAAAATGCCTCCCTGGGCTGCGCTCTGCCTTTCACTCGGCGGCGCTCTGCCTTTCACTCGGCGGCGCCCTGCCCCTCACTCGGCGGCGCTCTGCCTTTCACTCGGCGGCGCCCTGCCTTTCACTCGGCGGCGCCCTGCCTTTCACTCGGCGGCGCTCTGCCTTTCACTCGGCGGCGCCCTGCCTTTCACTCGGCGGCGCTCTGCCTTTCACTCGGCGGCGCCCTGCCTTTCACTCGGCGGCGCTCTGCCTTTCACTCGGCGGCGCCCTGCCTTTCACTCGGCGGCGCTCTGCCTTTCACTCGGCGGCGCCCTGCCTTTCACTCGGCGGCGCCTAATCGCTTAAATAGCCTACCGTAAATAGGAGCGCTTTTTCTCTGCAACACTTTATCTCTGCTTAGTACCAAAAACAACAACAACAAAAAAATAGCCTACCGTACCTCAGAGCTTTTTCTCTGCAACACTTTTCATTAGTTTTTAGGGCATGCACATTTTCTTCTCATAATTAGTCATTCATTCTTCTCCGCACCATGGTGTTTAAAGATAGAAAAGACAGACATATATATCACATTAAATCATTAACAGTGCCTGTATGGATTAGAAATTGGTAAAACTGTACTACTCTTTTAATATATTTATCTAGGTTCTTTAGAGAAAGGCGGGAGTATCTGTCACCTGGGCGTACCTGGTCGCTTCAGTCACACATATAAAATTGGCAGAATTTCAAATGGCTCTGCTTACCGTTTTAATTGAGGCGCGTTTGTGTGCTGAAGCGACGCAGGTCCCCCGGTGTGTCAGGTCTCGATGCCGTGTCTCTCCTGGCTTGCTCCGCCACTTGACGTGATTAAAGACGCCTTTGATCTTGTTACTATCTTCAAATGGTCTTTGTTCAATAGTTGAGTAAGTTGAAGTCAAATCAAAAAGGCACTGGTAATCGAAACTTAATGCAATGGCTTTATTTGTATGTACAGTAACAGACAATTAAAACCGGTAAAGCTCTCGAGAGATACTACCCCGGACCGATGCCTCACGGGGTCTTATATACCCCGTATCTGATGTGAGAACACCTGCTTTCTAACGCAGTGTTGTTTCTTAGCCTGATCCGTTATCTACTGGCCAATTACTGATCACGGTTAATGTTACTTTGCTCACAGCTGCGTTCCCACGGAGCAACTGCTCTCCCCCTCCCTTACAGAACTGGCCTACTGTTTTGTCCGACTGAGCTAGCCGGGCCTAAAACTGACTTTTAAGAATAGACACATAATATAATCTGGATTAGAACAAAGGTTCGAGCTTAGTTAGGCAAATTAATACACGACACAGCCATTGAGGATGTTCCTACACAGCAGCCAATGAAAATGTTCTTACACAGCAGCCAGATTGTGACATCACAGGGATGCTCTGTGATGTCACAATCTGGCTGCTGTGTAGGAACATTTTCATTGGCTGCTGTGTAGGAACATCCTCAATGGCTGCTGTGTAGGAACATCTTCATGTGCAGGAAC
>NW_028176285.1:142500-147500 GCF_949987555.1 Borostomias antarcticus
AGGAACATCTTCATGTGCAGGAACATCTTCATCGTCCAGGAAGGGTATAAAAGGGGGCCGCGCCGCCCTGAGAGTCACTAGATAGATAGATAGATAGAGATAGAGACATATAGATAGATAGATAGAGAGAGAGAGAGAGAGAGATAGATAGATAGATAGATAGATAGATAGATAGATAGATAGATAGATAGATAGATAGATAGACACAGCAGCCAATGAGACTGTTCCTACACAGCAGCCAATGAAGATGTTCCTACACAGCAGCCATTGAGGATGTTCCTACACAGCAGCCAATGAAAATGTTCTTACACAGCAGCCAGATTGTGACATCACAGGGACGCTCTGTGATGTCAAAATCTGGCTGCTGTGTAGGAACATTTTCATTGGCTGCTGTGTAGGAACATCCTCATTGGCTGCTGTGTAGGAACACCCTCAATGGCTGCTGTGTAGGAACATCTTCATGTGCAGGAACATCTTCATCGTCCAGGAAGGGTATAAAAGGGGGCCGCGCCGCCCTGAGAGTCACTAGATAGATAGATAGAGATAGAGACATATAGATAGATAGATAGATAGATAGATAGATAGATAGATAGATAGATAGATAGATAGATAGATAGATAGATAGACACAGCAGCCAATGAGACTGTTCCTACACAGCAGCCAATGAAGATGTTCCTACACAGCACCCATTGAGGATGTTCCTACACAGCAGCCAATGAAAATGTTCTTACACAGCAGCCAGATTGTGACATCACAGGGATGCTCTGTGATGTCACAATCTGGCTGCTGTGTAGGAACATTTTCATTGGCTGCTGTCCTCAATGGCTGCTGTGTAGGAACATCTTCATGTGCAGGAACATCCTCATCGTCCAGGAAGGGTATAAAAGGGGGCCGCGCCGCCCTGAGAGTCACTAGATAGATAGATAGAGATAGAGACATATAGATAGATAGATAGATAGATAGATAGATAGATAGATAGATAGATAGATAGATAGATAGATAGATAGATAGATAGATAGATAGATAGATAGATAGATAGATAGATAGACACAGCAGCCAATGAGACTGTTCCTACACAGCAGCCAATGAAGATGTTCCTACACAGCAGCCACTGAGGATGTTCCTACACAGCAGCCAATGAAAATGTTCTTACACAGCAGCCAGATTGTGACATCACAGGGATGCTCTGTGATGTCACAATCTGGCTGCTGTGTAGGAACATTTTCATTGGCTGCTGTGTAGGAACATCCTCAATGGCTGCTGTGTAGGAACATCTTCATGTGCAGGAACATCTTCATCGTCCAGGAAGGGTATAAAAGGGGGCCGCGCCGCCCTGAGAGTCACTAGATAGATAGATAGATAGATAGATAGAGATAGAGACATATAGATAGATAGATAGATAGATAGATAGATAGATAGATAGATAGATAGATAGATAGATAGATAGATAGATAGATAGATAGATAGATAGATAGAGAGATAGATAGATAGATAGATAGATAGATAGACACAGCAGCCAATGAGACTGTTCCTACACAGCAGCCAATGAAGATGTTCCTACACAGCAGCCATTGAGGATGTTCCTACACAGCAGCCAATGAAAATGTTCTTACACAGCAGCCAGATTGTGACATCACAGGGATGCTCTGTGATGTCACAATCTGGCTGCTGTGTAGGAACATTTTCATTGGCTGCTGTGTAGGAACATCCTCAATGGCTGCTGTGTAGGAACATCTTCATGTGCAGGAACATCTTCATCGTCCAGGAAGGGTATAAAAGGGGGCCGCGCCGCCCTGAGAGTCACTAGATAGATAGATAGATAGAGATAGAGACATATAGATAGATAGATAGATAGATAGATAGATAGATAGATAGATAGATAGATAGATAGATAGATAGATAGATAGATAGATAGATAGATAGATAGATAGATAGATAGATAGACACAGCAGCCAATGAGACTGTTCCTACACAGCAGCCAATGAAGATGTTCCTACACAGCAGCCATTGAGGATGTTCCTACACAGCAGCCAATGAAAATGTTCTTACACAGCAGCCAGATTGTGACATCACAGGGATGCTCTGTGATGTCACAATCTGGCTGCTGTGTAGGAACATTTTCATTGGCTGCTGTGTAGGAACATCCTCAATGGCTGCTGTGTAGGAACATCTTCATGTGCAGGAACATCTTCATCGTCCAGGAAGGGTATAAAAGGGGGCCGCGCCGCCCTGAGAGTCACTAGATAGATAGATAGAGATAGATAGATAGATAGATAGATAGATAGATAGATAGATAGATAGATAGATAGATAGATAGATAGATAGATAGATAGATAGATAGACACAGCAGCCAATGAGACTGTTCCTACACAGCAGCCAATGAAGATGTTCCTACACAGCAGCCATTGAGGATGTTCCTACACAGCAGCCAATGAAAATGTTCTTACACAGCAGCCAGATTGTGACATCACAGGGATGCTCTGTGATGTCACAATCTGGCTGCTGTGTAGGAACATTTTCATTGGCTGCTGTGTAGGAACATCCTCAATGGCTGCTGTGTAGGAACATCTTCATGTGCAGGAACATCTTCATCGTCCAGGAAGGGTATAAAAGGGGGCCGCGCCGCCCTGAGAGTCACTAGATAGATAGATAGATAGAGATAGAGACATATAGATAGATAGATAGAGAGAGAGATAGATAGATAGATAGATAGATAGATAGACATATAGATAGATAGATAGATAGAGAGATAGATAGATAGATAGATAGATAGATAGATAGATAGATAGATAGATAGATAGATAGACACAGCAGCCAATGAGACTGTTCCTACACAGCAGCCAATGAAGATGTTCCTACACAGCAGCCATTGAGGATGTTCCTACACAGCAGCCAATGAAAATGTTCTTACACAGCAGCCAGATTGTGACATCACAGGGATGCTCTGTGATGTCACAATCTGGCTGCTGTGTAGGAACATTTTCATTGGCTGCTGTGTAGGAACATCCTCAATGGCTGCTGTGTAGGAACATCTTCATGTGCAGGAACATCTTCATCGTCCAGGAAGGGTATAAAAGGGGGCCGCGCCGCCCTGAGAGTCACTAGATAGATAGATAGATAGATAGATAGATAGATAGATAGATAGATAGATAGATAGATAGATAGATAGATAGATAGATAGATAGACACAGCAGCCAATGAGACTGTTCCTACACAGCAGCCAATGAAGATGTTCCTACACAGCAGCCATTGAGGATGTTCCTACACAGCAGCCAATGAAAATGTTCTTACACAGCAGCCAGATTGTGACATCACAGGGATGCTCTGTGATGTCACAATCTGGCTGCTGTGTAGGAACATTTTCATTGGCTGCTGTGTAGGAACATCCTCAATGGCTGCTGTGTAGGAACATCTTCATGTGCAGGAACATCTTCATCGTCCAGGAAGGGTATAAAAGGGGGCCGCGCCGCCCTGAGAGTCACTAGATAGATAGATAGATAGAGATAGAGACATATAGATAGATAGATAGAGAGAGAGAGAGAGAGAGAGAGAGAGAGAGAGAGATAGATAGATAGATAGATAGATAGATAGATAGATAGATAGATAGATAGATAGATAGATAGATAGATAGATAGATAGACACAGCAGCCAATGAGACTGTTCCTACACAGCAGCCAATGAAGATGTTCCTACACAGCAGCCATTGAGGATGTTCCTACACAGCAGCCAATGAAAATGTTCTTACACAGCAGCCAGATTGTGACATCACAGGGACGCTCTGTGATGTCAAAATCTGGCTGCTGTGTAGGAACATTTTCATTGGCTGCTGTGTAGGAACATCCTCATTGGCTGCTGTGTAGGAACACCCTCAATGGCTGCTGTGTAGGAACATCTTCATGTGCAGGAACATCTTCATCGTCCAGGAAGGGTATAAAAGGGGGCCGCGCCGCCCTGAGAGTCACTAGATAGATAGATAGAGATAGAGACATATAGATAGATAGATAGATAGATAGATAGATAGATAGATAGATAGATAGATAGATAGATAGATAGATAGATAGATAGATAGACACAGCAGCCAATGAGACTGTTCCTACACAGCAGCCAATGAAGATGTTCCTACACAGCACCCATTGAGGATGTTCCTACACAGCAGCCAATGAAAATGTTCTTACACAGCAGCCAGATTGTGACATCACAGGGATGCTCTGTGATGTCACAATCTGGCTGCTGTGTAGGAACATTTTCATTGGCTGCTGTCCTCAATGGCTGCTGTGTAGGAACATCTTCATGTGCAGGAACATCCTCATCGTCCAGGAAGGGTATAAAAGGGGGCCGCGCCGCCCTGAGAGTCACTAGATAGATAGATAGAGATAGAGACATATAGATAGATAGATAGATAGATAGATAGATAGATAGATAGATAGATAGATAGATAGATAGATAGATAGATAGATAGATAGATAGATAGATAGATAGATAGATAGATAGATAGATAGACACAGCAGCCAATGAGACTGTTCCTACACAGCAGCCAATGAAGATGTTCCTACACAGCAGCCACTGAGGATGTTCCTACACAGCAGCCAATGAAAATGTTCTTACACAGCAGCCAGATTGTGACATCACAGGGATGCTCTGTGATGTCACAATCTGGCTGCTGTGTAGGAACATTTTCATTGGCTGCTGTGTAGGAACATCCTCAATGGCTGCTGTGTAGGAACATCTTCATGTGCAGGAACATCTTCATCGTCCAGGAAGGGTATAAAAGGGGGCCGCGCCGCCCTGAGAGTCACTAGATAGATAGATAGATAGATAGATAGAGATAGAGACATATAGATAGATAGATAGATAGATAGATAGATAGATAGATAGATAGATAGATAGATAGATAGATAGATAGATAGATAGATAGATAGATAGATAGATAGATAGATAGATAGACACAGCAGCCAATGAGACTGTTCCTACACAGCAGCCAATGAAGATGTTCCTACACA
>NW_028176285.1:152500-160000 GCF_949987555.1 Borostomias antarcticus
TCATGTGCAGGAACATCTTCATCGTCCAGGAAGGGTTTAAAAGGGGGCCGCGCCGCCCTGAGAGTCACTAGATAGATAGAGATAGAGACATATAGATAGATAGATAGATAGATAGATAGATAAATAGATAGATAGATAGATAGATAGATAGATAGATAGATAGATAGATAGATAGATAGATAGATAGACACAGCAGCCAATGAGACTGTTCCTACACAGCAGCCAATGAAGATGTTCCTACACAGCAGCCATTGAGGATGTTCCTACACAGCAGCCAATGAAAATGTTCTTACACAGCAGCCAGATTGTGACATCACAGGGATGCTCTGTGATGTCACAATCTGGCTGCTGTGTAGGAACATTTTCATTGGCTGCTGTGTAGGAACATCCTCAATGGCTGCTGTGTAGGAACATCTTCATGTGCAGGAACATCTTCATCGTCCAGGAAGGGTATAAAAGGGGGCCGCGCCGCCCTGAGAGTCACTAGATAGATAGATAGAGATAGAGACATATAGATAGATAGATAGATAGATAGATAGATAGATAGAGAGATAGATAGATAGATAGATAGATAGATAGATAGATAGATAGATAGATAGATAGATAGATAGATAGATAGATAGATAGATAGATAGATAGACACAGCAGCCAATGAGACTGTTCCTACACAGCAGCCAATGAAGATGTTCCTACACAGCAGCCATTGAGGATGTTCCTACACAGCAGCCAATGAAAATGTTCTTACACAGCAGCCAGATTGTGACATCACAGGGATGCTCTGTGATGTCACAATCTGGCTGCTGTGTAGGAACATTTTCATTGGCTGCTGTGTAGGAACATCCTCAATGGCTGCTGTGTAGGAACATCTTCATGTGCAGGAACATCTTCATCGTCCAGGAAGGGTATAAAAGGGGGCCGCGCCGCCCTGAGAGTCACTAGATAGATAGATAGATAGAGATAGAGACATATAGATAGATAGATAGATAGATAGATAGATAGATAGAGAGATAGATAGATAGATAGATAGATAGATAGATAGATAGATAGATAGATAGATAGATAGATAGATAGATAGATAGATAGATAGATAGATAGATAGACACAGCAGCCAATGAGACTGTTCCTACACAGCAGCCAATGAAGATGTTCCTACACAGCAGCCATTGAGGATGTTCCTACACAGCAGCCAATGAAAATGTTCTTACACAGCAGCCAGATTGTGACATCACAGGGATGCTCTGTGATGTCACAATCTGGCTGCTGTGTAGGAACATTTTCATTGGCTGCTGTGTAGGAACATCCTCAATGGCTGCTGTGTAGGAACATCTTCATGTGCAGGAACATCTTCATCGTCCAGGAAGGGTATAAAAGGGGGCCGCGCCGCCCTGAGAGTCACTAGATAGATAGATAGATAGAGATAGAGACATATAGATAGATAGATAGATAGATAGATAGATAGATAGATAGATAGATAGATAGATAGATAGATAGATAGAGAGATAGATAGATAGATAGATAGACACAGCAGCCAATGAGACTGTTCCTACACAGCAGCCAATGAAGATGTTCCTACACAGCAGCCATTGAGGATGTTCCTACACAGCAGCCAATGAAAATGTTCTTACACAGCAGCCAGATTGTGACATCACAGGGATGCTCTGTGATGTCACAATCTGACTGCTGTGTAGGAACATTTTCATTGGCTGCTGTGTAGGAACATCCTCAATGGCTGCTGTGTAGGAACATCTTCATGTGCAGGAACATCTTCATCGTCCAGGAAGGGTTTAAAAGGGGGCCGCGCCGCCCTGAGAGTCACTAGATAGATAGATAGAGATAGAGACATATAGATAGATAGATAGATAGATAAATAGATAGATAGATAGATAGATAGATAGATAGATAGATAGATAGATAGATAGATAGATAGATAGATAGATAGATAGATAGACACAGCAGCCAATGAGACTGTTCCTACACAGCAGCCAATGAAGATGTTCCTACACAGCAGCCATTGAGGATGTTCCTACACAGCAGCCAATGAAAATGTTCTTACACAGCAGCCAGATTGTGACATCACAGGGATGCTCTGTGATGTCACAATCTGGCTGCTGTGTAGGAACATTTTCATTGGCTGCTGTGTAGGAACATCCTCAATGGCTGCTGTGTAGGAACATCTTCATGTGCAGGAACATCTTCATCGTCCAGGAAGGGTATAAAAGGGGGCCGCGCCGCCCTGAGAGTCACTAGATAGATAGATAGATAGAGATAGAGACATATAGATAGATAGATAGATAGAGAGAGAGATAGATAGATAGATAGATAGATAGATAGATAGATAGATAGATAGATAGATAGATAGATAGATAGATAGATAGATAGATAGATAGACACAGCAGCCAATGAGACTGTTCCTACACAGCAGCCAATGAAGATGTTCCTACACAGCAGCCATTGAGGATGTTCCTACACAGCAGCCAATGAAAATGTTCTTACACAGCAGCCAGATTGTGACATCACAGGGATGCTCTGTGATGTCACAATCTGGCTGCTGTGTAGGAACATTTTCATTGGCTGCTGTGTAGGAACATCCTCAATGGCTGCTGTGTAGGAACATCTTCATGTGCAGGAACATCTTCATCGTCCAGGAAGGGTATAAAAGGGGGCCGCGCCGCCCTGAGAGTCACTAGATAGATAGATAGAGATAGAGACATATAGATAGATAGATAGATAGATAGATAGATAGATAGATAGATAGATAGATAGATAGATAGATAGATAGATAGATAGATAGATAGATAGATAGATAGATAGATAGATAGACACAGCAGCCAACGAGACTGTTCCTACACAGCAGCCAATGAAGATGTTCCTACACAGCAGCCATTGAGGATGTTCCTACACAGCAGCCAATGAAAATGTTCTTACACAGCAGCCAGATTGTGACATCACAGGGATGCTCTGTGATGTCACAATCTGGCTGCTGTGTAGGAACATTTTCATTGGCTGCTGTGTAGGAACATCCTCAATGGCTGCTGTGTAGGAACATCTTCATGTGCAGGAACATCTTCATCGTCCAGGAAGGGTATAAAAGGGGGCCGCGCCGCCCTGAGAGTCACTAGATAGATAGATAGAGATAGAGACATATAGATAGATAGATAGATAGATAGATAGATAGATAGATAGATAGATAGATAGATAGATAGATAGACACAGCAGCCAATGAGACTGTTCCTACACAGCAGCCAATGAAGATGTTCCTACACAGCAGCCATTGAGGATGTTCCTACACAGCAGCCAAAGAAAATGTTCTTACACAGCAGCCAGATTGTGACATTACAGGGATGCTCTGTGATGTCACAATCTGGCTGCTGTGTAGGAACATTTTCATTGGCTGCTGTGTAGGAACATCCTCAATGGCTGCTGTGTAGGAACATCTTCATGTGCAGGAACATCTTCATCGTCCAGGAAGGGTATAAAAGGGGGCCGCGCCGCCCTAAAAGTCACTAGATAGATAGATAGAGATAGAGACATATAGATAGATAGATAGATAGATAGATAGATAGATAGATAGATAGATAGATAGATAGATAGATAGATAGATAGATAGATAGATAGACACAGCAGCCAATGAGACTGTTCCTACACAGCAGCCAATGAAGATGTTCCTACACAGCAGCCATTGAGGATGTTCCTACACAGCAGCCAATGAAAATGTTCTTACACAGCAGCCAGATTGTGACATCACAGGGATGCTCTGTGATGTCACAATCTGGCTGCTGTGTAGGAACATTTTCATTGGCTGCTGTGTAGGAACATCCTCAATGGCTGCTGTGTAGGAACATCTTCATGTGCAGTAACATCTTCATCGTCCAGGAAGGGTATAAAAGGGGGCCGCGCCGCCCTGAGAGTCACTAGATAGATAGATAGATAGAGATAGAGACATATAGATAGATAGATAGATAGATAGATAGATAGATAGATAGATAGATAGATAGATAGATAGATAGATAGATAGACACAGCAGCCAATGAGACTGTTCCTACACAGCAGCCAATGAAGATGTTCCTACACAGCAGCCATTGAGGATGTTCCTACACAGCAGCCAATGAAAATGTTCTTACACAGCAGCCAGATTGTGACATCACAGGGATGCTCTGTGATGTCACAATCTGGCTGCTGTGTAGGAACATTTTCATTGGCTGCTGTGTAGGAACATCCTCAATGGCTGCTGTGTAGGAACATCTTCATGTGCAGGAACATCTTCATCGTCCAGGAAGGGTATAAAAGGGGGCCGCGCCGCCCTGAGAGTCACTAGATAGATAGATAGAGATAGAGACATTAGATAGATAGATAGATAGATAGATAGATAGATAGATAGATAGATAGATAGATAGATAGATAGATAGATAGATAGATAGATAGATAGATAGACACAGCAGCCAATGAGACTGTTCCTACACAGCAGCCAATGAAGATGTTCCTACACAGCAGCCATTGAGGATGTTCCTACACAGCAGCCAATGAAAATGTTCTTACACAGCAGCCAGATTGTGACATCACAGGGATGCTCTGTGATGTCAAAATCTGGCTGCTGTGTAGGAACATTTTCATTGGCTGCTGTGTAGGAACATCCTCAATGGCTGCTGTGTAGGAACATCTTCATGTGCAGGAACATCCTCATCGTCCAGGAAGGGTATAAAAGGGGGCCGCGCCGCCCTGAGAGTCACTAGATAGATAGATAGAGATAGAGACATATAGATAGATAGATAGATAGATAGATAGATAGATAGATAGATAGATAGATAGATAGATAGATAGACACAGCAGCCAATGAGACTGTTCCTACACAGCAGCCAATGAAGATGTTCCTACACAGCAGCCATTGAGGATGTTCCTACACAGCAGCCAATGAAAATGTTCTTACACAGCAGCCAGATTGTGACATTACAGGGATGCTCTGTGATGTCACAATCTGGCTGCTGTGTAGGAACATTTTCATTGGCTGCTGTGTAGGAACATCCTCAATGGCTGCTGTGTAGGAACATCTTCATGTGCAGGAACATCTTCATCGTCCAGGAAGGGTATAAAAGGGAGCCGCGCCGCCCTAAAAGTCACTAGATAGATAGATAGAGACATATAGATAGATAGATAGATAGATAGATAGATAGATAGATAGATAGACACAGCAGCCAATGAGACTGTTCCTACACAGCAGCCAATGAAGATGTTCCTACACAGCAGCCATTGAGGATGTTCCTACACAGCAGCCAATGAAAATGTTCTTACACAGCAGCCAGATTGTGACATCACAGGGATGCTCTGTGATGTCACAATCTGGCTGCTGTGTAGGAACATTTTCATTGGCTGCTGTGTAGGAACATCCTCAATGGCTGCTGTGTAGGAACATCTTCATGTGCAGTAACATCTTCATCGTCCAGGAAGGGTATAAAAGGGGGCCGCGCCGCCCTGAGAGTCACTAGATAGATAGATAGATAGAGATAGAGACATATAGATAGATAGATAGATAGATAGATAGATAGATAGATAGATAGATAGATAGATAGATAGATAGATAGATAGATAGATAGATAGATAGATAGATAGATAGACACAGCAGCCAATGAGACTGTTCCTACACAGCAGCCAATGAAGATGTTCCTACACAGCAGCCATTGAGGATGTTCCTACACAGCAGCCAATGAAAATGTTCTTACACAGCAGCCAGATTGTGACATCACAGGGATGCTCTGTGATGTCACAATCTGGCTGCTGTGTAGGAACATTTTCATTGGCTGCTGTGTAGGAACATCCTCAATGGCTGCTGTGTAGGAACATCTTCATGTGCAGGAACATCTTCATCGTCCAGGAAGGGTATAAAAGGGGGCCGCGCCGCCCTGAGAGTCACTAGATAGATAGATAGAGATAGAGACATATAGATAGATAGATAGATAGATAGATAGATAGATAGATAGATAGATAGATAGATAGATAGATAGATAGATAGATAGATAGATAGATAGATAGATAGATAGACACAGCAGCCAATGAGACTGTTCCTACACAGCAGCCAATGAAGATGTTCCTACACAGCAGCCATTGAGGATGTTCCTACACAGCAGCCAATGAAAATGTTCTTACACAGCAGCCAGATTGTGACATCACAGGGATGCTCTGTGATGTCACAATCTGGCTGCTGTGTAGGAACATTTTCATTGGCTGCTGTGTAGGAACATCCTCAATGGCTGCTGTGTAGGAACATCTTCATGTGCAGGAACATCTTCATCGTCCAGGAAGGGTATAAAAGGGGGCCGCGCCGCCCTGAGAGTCACTAGATAGATAGATAGAGATAGAGACATATAGATAGATAGATAGATAGATAGATAGATAGATAGATAGATAGATAGATAGATAGACACAGCAGCCAATGAGACTGTTCCTACACAGCAGCCAATGAAGATGTTCCTACACAGCAGCCATTGAGGATGTTCCTACACAGCAGCCAATGAAAATGTTCTTACACAGCAGCCAGATTGTGACATCACAGGGATGCTCTGTGATGTCACAATCTGGCTGCTGTGTAGGAACATTTTCATTGGCTGCTGTGTAGGAACATCCTCAATGGCTGCTGTGTAGGAACATCTTCATGTGCAGGAACATCTTCACCGTCCAGGAAGGGTATAAAAGGGGGCCGCGCCGCCCTGAGAGCCCCTAGATAGCTGGATAGAGATAGAGACAGATAGATAGATAGATAGATAGATAGATAGATAGATAGATAGATAGATAGATAGATAGATAGATAGATAGATAGATAGACACAGCAGCCAATGAGACTGTTCCTACACAGCAGCCAATGAAGATGTTCCTACACAGCAGCCATTGAGGATGTTCCTACACAGCAGCCAATGAAAATGTTCTTACACAGCAGCCAGATTGTGACATCACAGGGATGCTCTGTGATGTCACAATATGGCTGCTGTGTAGGAACATTTTCATTGGCTGCTGTGTAGGAACATCCTCAATGGCTGCTGTGTAGGAACATCTTCATGTGCAGGAACATCTTCATCGTCCAGGAAGGGTATAAAAGGGGGCCGCGCCGCCCTGAGAGTCACTAGATAGATAGATAGATAGAGATAGAGACATATAGATAGATAGATAGATAGATAGATAGATAGATAGACACAGCAGCCAATAAGACTGTTCCTACACAGCAGCCAATGAAGATGTTCCTACACAGCAGCCATTGAGGATGTTCCTACACAGCAGCCAATGAAAATGTTCTTACACAGCAGCCAGATTGTGACATCACAGGGATGCTCTGTGATGTCACAATCTGGCTGCTGTGTAGGAACATTTTCATTGGCTGCTGTGTAGGAACATCCTCAATGGCTGCTGTGTAGGAACATCTTCATGTGCAGGAACATCTTCATCGTCCAGGAAGGGTATAAAAGGGGGCCGCGCCGCCCTGAGAGTCACTAGATAGATAGATAGATAGAGATAGAG
>NW_028176285.1:182500-185000 GCF_949987555.1 Borostomias antarcticus
TGTGACATCACAGGGATGCTCTGTGATGTCACAATCTGGCTGCTGTGTAGGAACATTTTCATTGGCTGCTGTGTAGGAACATCCTCAATGGCTGCTGTGTAGGAACATCTTCATGTGCAGGAACATCTTCATCGTCCAGGAAGGGTATAAAAGGGGGCCGCGCCGCCCTGAGAGTCACTAGATAGATAGATAGAGATAGAGACATATAGATAGATAGATAGATAGATAGATAGATAGATAGATAGATAGATAGATAGATAGATAGATAGATAGATAGATAGATAGATAGATAAATAGATAGATAGATAGATAGATAGATAGACACAGCAGCCAATTAGACTGTTCCTACACAGCAGCCAATGAAGATGTTCCTACACAGCAGCCATTGAGGATGTTCCTACACAGCAGCCAATGAAAATGTTCTTACACAGCAGCCAGATTGTGACATCACAGGGATGCTCTGTGATGTCACAATCTGGCTGCTGTGTAGGAACATTTTCATTGGCTGCTGTGAAGGAACATCCTCAATGGCTGCTGTGTAGGAACATCTTCATGTGCAGGAACATCTTCATCGTCCAGGAAGGGTATAAAAGGGGGCCGCGCCGCCCTGAGAGTCACTAGATAGATAGATAGATAGAGATAGAGACATATAGATAGATAGATAGATAGATAGATAGATAGAGAGATAGATAGATAGATAGATAGATAGATAGATAGATAGATAGATAGATAGATAGATAGACACAGCAGCCAATGAGACTGTTCCTACACAGCAGCCAATGAAGATGTTCCTACACAGCAGCCATTGAGGATGTTCCTACACAGCAGCCAATGAAAATGTTCTTACACAGCAGCCAGATTGTGACATCACAGGGATGCTCTGTGATGTCACAATCCGGCTGCTGTGTAGGAACATTTTCATTGGCTGCTGTGTAGGAACATCCTCAATGGCTGCTGTGTAGGAACATCTTCATGTGCAGGAACATCTTCATCGTCCAGGAAGGGTATAAAAGGGGGCCGCGCCGCCCTGAGAGTCACTAGATAGATAGATAGAGATAGAGACATATAGATAGATAGATAGATAGATAGATAGATAGATAGATAGATAGATAGATAGATAGATAGATAGATAGACACAGCAGCCAATGAGACTGTTCCTACACAGCAGCCAATGAAGATGTTCCTACACAGCAGCCATTGAGGATGTTCCTACACAGCAGCCAATGAAAATGTTCTTACACAGCAGCCAGATTGTGACATCACAGGGATGCTCTGTGATGTCACAATCTGGCTGCTGTGTAGGAACATTTTCATTGGCTGCTGTGTAGGAACATCCTCAATGGCTGCTGTGTAGGAACATCTTCATGTGCAGGAACATCTTCATCGTCCAGGAAGGGTATAAAAGGGGGCCGCGCCGCCCTGAGAGTCACTAGATAGATAGATAGAGATAGAGACATATAGATAGATAGATAGATAGATAGATAGATAGATAGATAGATAGATAGATAGATAGATAGATAGATAGATAGATAGATAGATAGATAGATAGATAGACACAGCAGCCAATGAGACTGTTCCTACACAGCAGCCAATGAAGATGTTCCTACACAGCAGCCATTGAGGATGTTCCTACACAGCAGCCAATGAAAATGTTCTTACACAGCAGCCAGATTGTGACATCACAGGGATGCTCTGTGATGTCACAATCTGGCTGCTGTGTAGGAACATTTTCATTGGCTGCTGTGTAGGAACATCCTCAATGGCTGCTGTGTAGGACCATCTTCATGTGCAGGAACATCTTCATCGTCCAGGAAGGGTATAAAAGGGGGCCGCGCCGCCCTGAGAGTCACTAGATAGATAGATAGAGATAGAGACATATAGATAGATAGATAGATAGATAGATAGATAGATAGATAGATAGATAGATAGATAGATAGATAGATAGATAGATAGATAGATAGATAGATAGATAGATAGATAGATAGACACAGCAGCCAATGAGACTGTTCCTACACAGCAGCCAATGAAGATGTTCCTACACAGCAGCCATTGAGGATGTTCCTACACAGCAGCCAATGAAAATGTTCTTACACAGCAGCCAGATTGTGACATCACAGGGATGCTCTGTGATGTCACAATCTGGCTGCTGTGTAGGAACATTTTCATTGGCTGCTGTGAAGGAACATCCTCAATGGCTGCTGTGTAGGAACATCTTCATGTGCAGGAACATCTTCATCGTCCAGGAAGGGTATAAAAGGGGGCCGCGCCGCCCTGAGAGTCACTAGATAGATAGATAGATAGAGATAGAGACATATAGATAGATAGATAGAGAGAGAGAGAGAGAGAGAGAGAGATAGATAGATAGATAGATAGATAGATAGATAGATAGATAGATAGATAGATAGATAGATAGATAGATAGATAGATAGATAGATAGATAGACACAGCAGCCAATGAGACTGTTCCTACACAGCAGCCAATGAAGATGTTCCTACACAGC
>NW_028176285.1:190000-200000 GCF_949987555.1 Borostomias antarcticus
GATAGATAGAGAGATAGATAGATAGATAGATAGATAGACACAGCAGCCAATGAGACTGTTCCTACACAGCAGCCAATGAAGATGTTCCTACACAGCAGCCATTGAGGATGTTCCTACACAGCAGCCAATGAAAATGTTCTTACACAGCAGCCAGATTGTGACATCACAGGGATGCTCTGTGATGTCACAATCTGGCTGCTGTGTAGGAACATTTTCATTGGCTGCTGTGTAGGAACCTCCTCAATGGCTGCTGTGTAGGAACATCTTCATGTGCAGGAACATCTTCATCGTCCAGGAAGGGTATAAAAGGGGGCCGCGCCGCCCTGAGAGTCACTAGATAGATAGATAGAGATAGAGACATATAGATAGATAGATAGATAGATAGATAGATAGATAGATAGATAGATAGATAGAGAGATAGATAGATAGATAGATAGATAGACACAGCAGCCAATGAGACTGTTCCTACACAGCAGCCAATGAAGATGTTCCTACACAGCAGCCATTGAGGATGTTCCTACACAGCAGCCAATGAAAATGTTCTTACACAGCAGCCAGATTGTGACATCACAGGGATGCTCTGTGATGTCACAATCTGGCTGCTGTGTAGGAACATTTTCATTGGCTGCTGTGAAGGAACATCCTCAATGGCTGCTGTGTAGGAACATCTTCATGTGCAGGAACATCTTCATCGTCCAGGAAGGGTATAAAAGGGGGCCGCGCCGCCCTGAGAGTCACTAGATAGATAGATAGATAGAGATAGAGACATATAGATAGATAGATAGATAGATAGATAGATAGAGAGATAGATAGATAGATAGATAGATAGATAGATAGATAGATAGATAGATAGATAGATAGATAGATAGATAGATAGATAGATAGATAGATAGATAGATAGATAGATAGACACAGCAGCCAATGAGACTGTTCCTACACAGCAGCCAATGAAGATGTTCCTACACAGCAGCCATTGAGGATGTTCCTACACAGCAGCCAATGAAAATGTTCTTACACAGCAGCCAGATTGTGACATCACAGGGATGCTCTGTGATGTCACAATCTGGCTGCTGTGTAGGAACATTTTCATTGGCTGCTGTGTAGGAACATCCTCAATGGCTGCTGTGTAGGAACATCTTCATGTGCAGGAACATCTTCATCGTCCAGGAAGGGTATAAAAGGGGGCCGCGCCGCCCTGAGAGTCACTAGATAGATAGATAGAGATAGATAGATAGATAGATAGATAGATAGATAGATAGATAGATAGATAGACACAGCAGCCAATGAGACTGTTCCTACACAGCAGCCAATGAAGATGTTCCTACACAGCAGCCATTGAGGATGTTCCTACACAGCAGCCAATGAAAATGTTCTTACACAGCAGCCAGATTGTGACATCACAGGGATGCTCTGTGATGTCACAATCTGGCTGCTGTGTAGGAACATTTTCATTGGCTGCTGTGTAGGAACATCCTCAATGGCTGCTGTGTAGGAACATCTTCATGTGCAGGAACATCTTCATCGTCCAGGAAGGGTATAAAAGGGGGCCGCGCCGCCCTGAGAGTCACTAGATAGATAGATAGATAGAGATAGAGACATATAGATAGATAGATAGATAGATAGAGAGATAGATAGATAGATATATAGATAGATAGATAGATAGACACAGCAGCCAATGAGACTGTTCCTACACAGCAGCCAATGAAGATGTTCCTACACAGCAGCCATTGAGGATGTTCCTACACAGCAGCCAATGAAAATGTTCTTACACAGCAGCCAGATTGTGACATCACAGGGATGCTCTGTGATGTCACAATCTGGCTGCTGTGTAGGAACATTTTCATTGGCTGCTGTGTAGGAACCTCCTCAATGGCTGCTGTGTAGGAACATCTTCATGTGCAGGAACATCTTCATCGTCCAGGAAGGGTATAAAAGGGGGCCGCGCCGCCCTGAGAGTCACTAGATAGATAGATAGAGATAGAGACATATAGATAGATAGATAGATAGATAGATAGATAGATAGATAGATAGATAGATAGATAGATAGATAGATAGATAGATAGATAGACACAGCAGCCAATGAGACTGTTCCTACACAGCAGCCAATGAAGATGTTCCTACACAGCAGCCATTGAGGATGTTCCTACACAGCAGCCAATGAAAATGTTCTTACACAGCAGCCAGATTGTGACATCACAGGGATGCTCTGTGATGTCACAATCTGGCTGCTGTGTAGGAACATTTTCATTGGCTGCTGTGAAGGAACATCCTCAATGGCTGCTGTGTAGGAACATCTTCATGTGCAGGAACATCTTCATCGTCCAGGAAGGGTATAAAAGGGGGCCGCGCCGCCCTGAGAGTCACTAGATAGATAGAAATATAGAGATAGAGACATATAGATAGATAGATAGATAGATAGATAGATAGATAGATAGAGAGAGAGATAGATAGATAGATAGATAGATAGATAGATAGATAGATAGATAGATAGATAGATAGATAGATAGATAGATAGATAGATAGATAGATAGATAGACACAGCAGCCAATGAGACTGTTCCTACACAGCAGCCAATGAAGATGTTCCTACACAGCAGCCATTGAGGATGTTCCTACACAGCAGCCAATGAAAATGTTCTTACACAGCAGCCAGATTGTGACATCACAGGGATGCTCTGTGATGTCACAATCTGGCTGCTGTGTAGGAACATTTTCATTGGCTGCTGTGTAGGAACATCCTCAATGGCTGCTGTGTAGGAACATCTTCATGTGCAGGAACATCTTCATCGTCCAGGAAGGGTATAAAAGGGGGCCGCGCCGCCCTGAGAGTCACTAGATAGATAGATAGATAGAGATAGAGACATATAGATAGATAGATAGATAGATAGATAGATAGATAGATAGATAGATAGAGAGATAGATAGATAGATAGATAGATAGATAGATAGATAGATAGATAGACACAGCAGCCAATGAGACTGTTCCTACACAGCAGCCAATGAAGATGTTCCTACACAGCAGCCATTGAGGATGTTCCTACACAGCAGCCAATGAAAATGTTCTTACACAGCAGCCAGATTGTGACATCACAGGGATGCTCTGTGATGTCACAATCTGGCTGCTGTGTAGGAACATTTTCATTGGCTGCTGTGTAGGAACATCCTCAATGGCTGCTGTGTAGGAACATCTTCATGTGCAGGAACATCTTCATCGTCCAGGAAGGGTATAAAAGGGGGCCGCGCCGCCCTGAGAGTCACTAGATAGATAGATAGAGATAGATAGATAGATAGATAGATAGATAGATAGATAGATAGACACAGCAGCCAATGAGACTGTTCCTACACAGCAGCCAATGAAGATGTTCCTACACAGCAGCCATTGAGGATGTTCCTACACAGCAGCCAATGAAAATGTTCTTACACAGCAGCCAGATTGTGACATCACAGGGATGCTCTGTGATGTCACAATCTGGCTGCTGTGTAGGAACATTTTCATTGGCTGCTGTGTAGGAACATCCTCAATGGCTGCTGTGTAGGAACATCTTCATGTGCAGGAACATCTTCATCGTCCAGGAAGGGTATAAAAGGGGGCCGCGCCGCCCTGAGAGTCACTAGATAGATAGATAGATAGAGATAGAGACATATAGATAGATAGATAGATAGATAGATAGATAGATAGATAGAGAGATAGATAGATAGATAGATAGATAGATAGATAGATAGACACAGCAGCCAATGAGACTGTTCCTACACAGCAGCCAATGAAGATGTTCCTACACAGCAGCCATTGAGGATGTTCCTACACAGCAGCCAATGAAAATGTTCTTACACAGCAGCCAGATTGTGACATCACAGGGATGCTCTGTGATGTCACAATCTGGCTGCTGTGTAGGAACATTTTCATTGGCTGCTGTGTAGGAACCTCCTCAATGGCTGCTGTGTAGGAACATCTTCATGTGCAGGAACATCTTCATCGTCCAGGAAGGGTATAAAAGGGGGCCGCGCCGCCCTGAGAGTCACTAGATAGATAGATAGAGATAGAGACATATAGATAGATAGATAGATAGATAGATAGATAGATAGATAGATAGATAGATAGATAGATAGATAGATAGATAGAGAGATAGATAGATAGATAGATAGATAGACACAGCAGCCAATGAGACTGTTCCTACACAGCAGCCAATGAAGATGTTCCTACACAGCAGCCATTGAGGATGTTCCTACACAGCAGCCAATGAAAATGTTCTTACACAGCAGCCAGATTGTGACATCACAGGGATGCTCTGTGATGTCACAATCTGGCTGCTGTGTAGGAACATTTTCATTGGCTGCTGTGAAGGAACATCCTCAATGGCTGCTGTGTAGGAACATCTTCATGTGCAGGAACATCTTCATCGTCCAGGAAGGGTATAAAAGGGGGCCGCGCCGCCCTGAGAGTCACTAGATAGATAGATAGATAGAGATAGAGACATATAGATAGATAGATAGATAGATAGATAGATAGAGAGATAGATAGATAGATAGATAGATAGATAGATAGATAGATAGATAGATAGATAGATAGATAGATAGATAGACACAGCAGCCAATGAGACTGTTCCTACACAGCAGCCAATGAAGATGTTCCTACACAGCAGCCATTGAGGATGTTCCTACACAGCAGCCAATGAAAATGTTCTTACACAGCAGCCAGATTGTGACATCACAGGGATGCTCTGTGATGTCACAATCTGGCTGCTGTGTAGGAACATTTTCATTGGCTGCTGTGTAGGAACATCCTCAATGGCTGCTGTGTAGGAACATCTTCATGTGCAGGAACATCTTCATCGTCCAGGAAGGGTATAAAAGGGGGCCGCGCCGCCCTGAGAGTCACTAGATAGATAGATAGAGATAGAGACATATAGATAGATAGATAGATAGATAGATAGATAGATAGATAGATAGATAGATAGATAGATAGATAGATAGATAGATAGATAGATAGATAAGATAGATAGATAGATAGATAGACACAGCAGCCAATGAGACTGTTCCTACACAGCAGCCAATGAAGATGTTCCTACACAGCAGCCATTGAGGATGTTCCTACACAGCAGCCAATGAAAATGTTCTTACACAGCAGCCAGATTGTGACATCACAGGGATGCTCTGTGATGTCACAATCTGGCTGCTGTGTAGGAACATTTTCATTGGCTGCTGTGAAGGAACATCCTCAATGGCTGCTGTGTAGGAACATCTTCATGTGCAGGAACATCTTCATCGTCCAGGAAGGGTATAAAAGGGGGCCGCGCCGCCCTGAGAGTCACTAGATAGATAGATAGATAGAGATAGAGACATATAGATAGATAGATAGATAGATAGATAGATAGATAGATAGATAGATAGATAGATAGATAGATAGATAGATAGATAGATAGATAGATAGATAGATAGAGAGATAGATAGATAGATAGATAGATAGATAGATAGATAGACACAGCAGCCAATGAGACTGTTCCTACACAGCAGCCAATGAAGATGTTCCTACACAGCAGCCATTGAGGATGTTCCTACACAGCAGCCAATGAAAATGTTCTTACACAGCAGCCAGATTGTGACATCACAGGGATGCTCTGTGATGTCACAATCTGGCTGCTGTGTAGGAACATTTTCATTGGCTGCTGTGTAGGAACCTCCTCAATGGCTGCTGTGTAGGAACATCTTCATGTGCAGGAACATCTTCATCGTCCAGGAAGGGTATAAAAGGGGGCCGCGCCGCCCTGAGAGTCACTAGATAGATAGATAGAGATAGAGACATATAGATAGATAGATAGATAGATAGATAGATAGATAGATAGATAGATAGATAGATAGATAGATAGATAGATAGATAGATAGATAGATAGATAGATAGATAGATAGATAGATAGACACAGCAGCCAATGAGACTGTTCCTACACAGCAGCCAATGAAGATGTTCCTACACAGCAGCCATTGAGGATGTTCCTACACAGCAGCCAATGAAAATGTTCTTACACAGCAGCCAGATTGTGACATCACAGGGATGCTCTGTGATGTCACAATCTGGCTGCTGTGTAGGAACATTTTCATTGGCTGCTGTGAAGGAACATCCTCAATGGCTGCTGTGTAGGAACATCTTCATGTGCAGGAACATCTTCATCGTCCAGGAAGGGTATAAAAGGGGGCCGCGCCGCCCTGAGAGTCACTAGATAGATAGATAGATAGAGATAGAGACATATAGATAGATAGATAGATAGATAGATAGATAGATAGAGAGAGAGATAGATAGATAGATAGATAGATAGATAGATAGACACAGCAGCCAATGAGACTGTTCCTACACAGCAGCCAATGAAGATGTTCCTACACAGCAGCCATTGAGGATGTTCCTACACAGCAGCCAATGAAAATGTTCTTACACAGCAGCCAGATTGTGACATCACAGGGATGCTCTGTGATGTCACAATCTGGCTGCTGTGTAGGAACATTTTCATTGGCTGCTGTGTAGGAACATCCTCAATGGCTGCTGTGTAGGAACATCTTCATGTGCAGGAACATCTTCATCGTCCAGGAAGGGTATAAAAGGGGGCCGCGCCGCCCTGAGAGTCACTAGATAGATAGATAGATAGATAGATAGAGATAGAGACATATAGATAGATAGATAGATAGATAGATAGATAGATAGATAGATAGATAGATAGATAGAGAGATAGATAGATAGATAGATAGATAGATAGATAGATAGATAGATAGACACAGCAGCCAATGAGACTGTTCCTACACAGCAGCCAATGAAGATGTTCCTACACAGCAGCCATTGAGGATGTTCCTACACAGCAGCCAATGAAAATGTTCTTACACAGCAGCCAGATTGTGACATCACAGGGATGCTCTGTGATGTCACAATCTGGCTGCTGTGTAGGAACATTTTCATTGGCTGCTGTGTAGGAACATCCTCAATGGCTGCTGTGTAGGAACATCTTCATGTGCAGGAACATCTTCATCGTCCAGGAAGGGTATAAAAGGGGGCCGCGCCGCCCTGAGAGTCACTAGATAGATAGATAGAGATAGATAGATAGATAGATAGATAGATAGATAGATAGATAGACACAGCAGCCAATGAGACTGTTCCTACACAGCAGCCAATGAAGATGTTCCTACACAGCAGCCATTGAGGATGTTCCTACACAGCAGCCAATGAAAATGTTCTTACACAGCAGCCAGATTGTGACATCACAGGGATGCTCTGTGATGTCACAATCTGGCTGCTGTGTAGGAACATTTTCATTGGCTGCTGTGTAGGAACATCCTCAATGGCTGCTGTGTAGGAACATCTTCATGTGCAGGAACATCTTCATCGTCCAGGAAGGGTATAAAAGGGGGCCGCGCCGCCCTGAGAGTCACTAGATAGATAGATAGATAGAGATAGAGACATATAGATAGATAGATAGATAGATAGATAGATAGATAGATAGAGAGATAGATAGATAGATAGATAGATAGATAGATAGACACAGCAGCCAATGAGACTGTTCCTACACAGCAGCCAATGAAGATGTTCCTACACAGCAGCCATTGAGGATGTTCCTACACAGCAGCCAATGAAAATGTTCTTACACAGCAGCCAGATTGTGACATCACAGGGATGCTCTGTGATGTCACAATCTGGCTGCTGTGTAGGAACATTTTCATTGGCTGCTGTGTAGGAACCTCCTCAATGGCTGCTGTGTAGGAACATCTTCATGTGCAGGAACATCTTCATCGTCCAGGAAGGGTATAAAAGGGGGCCGCGCCGCCCTGAGAGTCACTAGATAGATAGATAGAGATAGAGACATATAGATAGATAGATAGATAGATAGATAGATAGATAGATAGATAGATAGATAGATAGATAGATAGAGAGATAGATAGATAGATAGATAGATAGATAGACACAGCAGCCAATGAGACTGTTCCTACACAGCAGCCAATGAAGATGTTCCTACACAGCAGCCATTGAGGATGTTCCTACACAGCAGCCAATGAAAATGTTCTTACACAGCAGCCAGATTGTGACATCACAGGGATGCTCTGTGATGTCACAATCTGGCTGCTGTGTAGGAACATTTTCATTGGCTGCTGTGAAGGAACATCCTCAATGGCTGCTGTGTAGGAACATCTTCATGTGCAGGAACATCTTCATCGTCCAGGAAGGGTATAAAAGGGGGCCGCGCCGCCCTGAGAGTCACTAGATAGATAGATAGATAGAGATAGAGACATATAGATAGATAGATAGATAGATAGATAGAGAGATAGATAGATAGATAGATAGATAGATAGATAGATAGATAGATAGATAGATAGATAGAT
The DNA here is from genome assembly GCF_949987555.1 of Borostomias antarcticus. Classification (NCBI taxonomy): domain Eukaryota; kingdom Metazoa; phylum Chordata; class Actinopteri; order Stomiiformes; family Stomiidae; genus Borostomias; species Borostomias antarcticus. The sequence continues at coordinate 198,351 of NW_028176285.1, forward strand.
AGATAGATAGATAGATAGATAGACACAGCAGCCAATGAGACTGTTCCTACACAGCAGCCAATGAAGATGTTCCTACACAGCAGCCATTGAGGATGTTCCTACACAGCAGCCAATGAAAATGTTCTTACACAGCAGCCAGATTGTGACATCACAGGGATGCTCTGTGATGTCACAATCTGGCTGCTGTGTAGGAACATTTTCATTGGCTGCTGTGTAGGAACATCCTCAATGGCTGCTGTGTAGGAACATCTTCATGTGCAGGAACATCTTCATCGTCCAGGAAGGGTATAAAAGGGGGCCGCGCCGCCCTGAGAGTCACTAGATAGATAGATAGAGATAGAGACATATAGATAGATAGATAGATAGATAGATAGATAGATAGATAGATAGATAGATAGATAGATAGATAGATAGATAGATAGATAGATAGATAGATAAGATAGATAGATAGATAGATAGACACAGCAGCCAATGAGACTGTTCCTACACAGCAGCCAATGAAGATGTTCCTACACAGCAGCCATTGAGGATGTTCCTACACAGCAGCCAATGAAAATGTTCTTACACAGCAGCCAGATTGTGACATCACAGGGATGCTCTGTGATGTCACAATCTGGCTGCTGTGTAGGAACATTTTCATTGGCTGCTGTGAAGGAACATCCTCAATGGCTGCTGTGTAGGAACATCTTCATGTGCAGGAACATCTTCATCGTCCAGGAAGGGTATAAAAGGGGGCCGCGCCGCCCTGAGAGTCACTAGATAGATAGATAGATAGAGATAGAGACATATAGATAGATAGATAGATAGATAGATAGATAGATAGATAGATAGAGAGATAGATAGATAGATAGATAGATAGATAGATAGATAGATAGATAGACACAGCAGCCAATGAGACTGTTCCTACACAGCAGCCAATGAAGATGTTCCTACACAGCAGCCATTGAGGATGTTCCTACACAGCAGCCAATGAAAATGTTCTTACACAGCAGCCAGATTGTGACATCACAGGGATGCTCTGTGATGTCACAATCTGGCTGCTGTGTAGGAACATTTTCATTGGCTGCTGTGTAGGAACATCCTCAATGGCTGCTGTGTAGGAACATCTTCATGTGCAGGAACATCTTCATCGTCCAGGAAGGGTATAAAAGGGGGCCGCGCCGCCCTGAGAGTCACTAGATAGATAGATAGATAGAGATAGAGACATATAGATAGATAGATAGATAGATAGATAGATAGAGAGATAGATAGATAGATAGATAGATAGATAGACACAGCAGCCAATGAGACTGTTCCTACACAGCAGCCAATGAAGATGTTCCTACACAGCAGCCATTGAGGATGTTCCTACACAGCAGCCAATGAAAATGTTCTTACACAGCAGCCAGATTGTGACATCACAGGGATGCTCTGTGATGTCACAATCTGGCTGCTGTGTAGGAACATTTTCATTGGCTGCTGTGTAGGAACATCCTCAATGGCTGCTGTGTAGGAACATCTTCATGTGCAGGAACATCTTCATCGTCCAGGAAGGGTATAAAAGGGGGCCGCGCCGCCCTGAGAGTCACTAGATAGATAGATAGAGATAGATAGATAGATAGATAGATAGATAGATAGATAGATAGATAGATAGATAGATAGATAGATAGA
>NW_028176285.1:202500-215000 GCF_949987555.1 Borostomias antarcticus
AGCAGCCATTGAGGATGTTCCTACACAGCAGCCAATGAAAATGTTCTTACACAGCAGCCAGATTGTGACATCACAGGGATGCTCTGTGATGTCACAATCTGGCTGCTGTGTAGGAACATTTTCATTGGCTGCTGTGTAGGAACATCCTCAATGGCTGCTGTGTAGGAACATCTTCATGTGCAGGAACATCTTCATCGTCCAGGAAGGGTATAAAAGGGGGCCGCGCCGCCCTGAGAGTCACTAGATAGATAGATAGAGATAGAGACAGATAGATAGATAGATAGATAGATAGATAGATAGATAGATAGATAGATAGATAGATAGATAGATAGATAGATAGATAGATAGATAGATAGATAGATAGATAGATAGATAGATAGACACAGCAGCCAATGAGACTGTTCCTACACAGCAGCCAATGAAGATGTTCCTACACAGCAGCCATTGAGGATGTTCCTACACAGCAGCCAATGAAAATGTTCTTACACAGCAGCCAGATTGTGACATCACAGGGATGCTCTGTGATGTCACAATCTGGCTGCTGTGTAGGAACATTTTCATTGGCTGCTGTGTAGGAACATCCTCAATGGCTGCTGTGTAGGAACATCTTCATGTGCAGGAACATCTTCATCGTCCAGGAAGGGTATAAAAGGGGGCCGCGCCGCCCTGAGAGTCACTAGATAGATAGATAGATAGAGATAGAGACATATAGATAGATAGATAGATAGATAGATAGATAGATAGATAGATAGATAGATAGATAGATAGATAGATAGATAGATAGATAGATAGATAGACACAGCAGCCAATGAGACTGTTCCTACACAGCAGCCAATGAAGATGTTCCTACACAGCAGCCATTGAGGATGTTCCTACACAGCAGCCAATGAAAATGTTCTTACACAGCAGCCAGATTGTGACATCACAGGGATGCTCTGTGATGTCACAATCTGGCTGCTGTGTAGGAACATTTTCATTGGCTGCTGTGTAGGAACATCCTCAATGGCTGCTGTGTAGGAACATCTTCATGTGCAGGAACATCCTCATCGTCCAGGAAGGGTATAAAAGGGGGCCGCGCCGCCCTGAGAGTCACTAGATAGATAGATAGAGATAGAGACATATAGATAGATAGATAGATAGATAGATAGATAGATAGATAGATAGATAGATAGACACAGCAGCCAATGAGAGTGTTCCTACACAGCAGCCAATGAAGATGTTCCTACACAGCAGCCATTGAGGATGTTCCTACACAGCAGCCAATGAAAATGTTCTTACACAGCAGCCAGATTGTGACATCACAGGGATGCTCTGTGATGTCACAATCTGGCTGCTGTGTAGGAACATTTTCATTGGCTGCTGTGTAGGAACATCCTCAATGGCTGCTGTGTAGGAACATCTTCATGTGCAGGAACATCTTCATCGTCCAGGAAGGGTATAAAAGGGGGCCGCGCCGCCCTGAGAGTCACTAGATAGATAGATAGAGATAGAGACATATAGATAGATAGATAGATAGATAGATAGATAGATAGATAGATAGATAGATAGATAGATAGATAGATAGATAGATAGATAGATAGATAGATAGATAGACACAGCAGCCAATGAGACTGTTCCTACACAGCAGCCAATGAAGATGTTCCTACACAGCAGCCATTGAGGATGTTCCTACACAGCAGCCAATGAAAATGTTCTTACACAGCAGCCAGATTGTGACATCACAGGGATGCTCTGTGATGTCACAATCTGGCTGCTGTGTAGGAACATTTTCATTGGCTGCTGTGTAGGAACATCCTCAATGGCTGCTGTGTAGGAACATCTTCATGTGCAGTAACATCTTCATCGTCCAGGAAGGGTATAAAAGGGGGCCGCGCCGCCCTGAGAGTCACTAGATAGATAGATAGATAGAGATAGAGACATATAGATAGATAGATAGATAGATAGATAGATAGATAGATAGATAGATAGATAGATAGATAGATAGACACAGCAGCCAATGAGACTGTTCCTACACAGCAGCCAATGAAGATGTTCCTACACAGCAGCCATTGAGGATGTTCCTACACAGCAGCCAATGAAAATGTTCTTACACAGCAGCCAGATTGTGACATCACAGGGATGCTCTGTGATGTCACAATCTGGCTGCTGTGTAGGAACATTTTCATTGGCTGCTGTGAAGGAACATCCTCAATGGCTGCTGTGTAGGAACATCTTCATGTGCAGGAACATCTTCATCGTCCAGGAAGGGTATAAAAGGGGGCCGCGCCGCCCTGAGAGTCACTAGATAGATAGATAGATAGAGATAGAGACATATAGATAGATAGATAGATAGATAGATAGATAGATAGATAGAGAGATAGATAGATAGATAGATAGATAGATAGATAGATAGATAGATAGATAGATAGATAGATAGACACAGCAGCCAATGAGACTGTTCCTACACAGCAGCCAATGAAGATGTTCCTACACAGCAGCCATTGAGGATGTTCCTACACAGCAGCCAATGAAAATGTTCTTACACAGCAGCCAGATTGTGACATCACAGGGATGCTCTGTGATGTCACAATCTGGCTGCTGTGTAGGAACATTTTCATTGGCTGCTGTGTAGGAACATCCTCAATGGCTGCTGTGTAGGAACATCTTCATGTGCAGGAACATCTTCATCGTCCAGGAAGGGTATAAAAGGGGGCCGCGCCGCCCTGAGAGTCACTAGATAGATAGATAGATAGAGATAGAGACATATAGATAGATAGATAGATAGATAGATAGATGGATAGAGAGATAGATAGATAGATAGATAGATAGATAGATAGACACAGCAGCCAATGAGACTGTTCCTACACAGCAGCCAATGAAGATGTTCCTACACAGCAGCCATTGAGGATGTTCCTACACAGCAGCCAATGAAAATGTTCTTACACAGCAGCCAGATTGTGACATCACAGGGATGCTCTGTGATGTCACAATCTGGCTGCTGTGTAGGAACATTTTCATTGGCTGCTGTGTAGGAACATCCTCAATGGCTGCTGTGTAGGAACATCTTCATGTGCAGGAACATCTTCATCGTCCAGGAAGGGTATAAAAGGGGGCCGCGCCGCCCTGAGAGTCACTAGATAGATAGATAGAGATAGATAGATAGATAGATAGATAGATAGATAGATAGATAGATAGATAGATAGATAGATAGATAGATAGATAGATAGATAGATAGATAGATAGATAGATAGATAGATAGATAGATAGATAGATAGATAGACACAGCAGCCAATGAGACTGTTCCTACACAGCAGCCAATGAAGATGTTCCTACACAGCAGCCATTGAGGATGTTCCTACACAGCAGCCAATGAAAATGTTCTTACACAGCAGCCAGATTGTGACATCACAGGGATGCTCTGTGATGTCACAATCTGGCTGCTGTGTAGGAACATTTTCATTGGCTGCTGTGTAGGAACATCCTCAATGGCTGCTGTGTAGGAACATCTTCATGTGCAGGAACATCTTCATCGTCCAGGAAGGGTATAAAAGGGGGCCGCGCCGCCCTGAGAGTCACTAGATAGATAGATAGATAGAGATAGAGACATATAGATAGATAGATAGATAGATAGATAGAGAGATAGATAGATAGATAGATAGATAGATAGATAGATAGATAGATAGATAGATAGATAGATAGATAGATAGACACAGCAGCCAATGAGACTGTTCCTACACACAACCAATGAAGATGTTCCTACACAGCAGCCATTGAGGATGTTCCTACACAGCAGCCAATGAAAATGTTCTTACACAGCAGCCAGATTGTGACATCACAGGGATGCTCTGTGATGTCACAATCTGGCTGCTGTGTAGGAACATTTTCATTGGCTGCTGTGTAGGAACATCCTCAATGGCTGCTGTGTAGGAACATCTTCATGTGCAGGAACATCTTCATCGTCCAGGAAGGGTATAAAAGGGGGCCGCGCCGCCCTGAGAGTCACTAGATAGATAGATAGAGATAGAGACATATAGATAGATAGATAGATAGATAGATAGATAGATAGATAGATAGATAGATAGATAGATAGATAGATAGATAGATAGATAGATAGACACAGCAGCCAATGAGACTGTTCCTACACAGCAGCCAATGAAGATGTTCCTACACAGCAGCCATTGAGGATGTTCCTACACAGCAGCCAATGAAAATGTTCTTACACAGCAGCCAGATTGTGACATCACAGGGATGCTCTGTGATGTCACAATCTGGCTGCTGTGTAGGAACATTTTCATTGGCTGCTGTGTAGGAACATCCTCAATGGCTGCTGTGTAGGAACATCTTCATGTGCAGGAACATCTTCATCGTCCAGGAAGGGTATAAAAGGGGGCCGCGCCGCCCTGAGAGTCACTAGATAGATAGATAGATAGATAGAGATAGAGACATATAGATAGATAGATAGATAGATAGAGAGAGAGATAGATAGATAGATAGATAGATAGATAGATAGATAGATAGATAGATAGACACAGCAGCCAATGAGACTGTTCCTACACAGCAGCCAATGAAGATGTTCCTACACAGCAGCCATTGAGGATGTTCCTACACAGCAGCCAATGAAAATGTTCTTACACAGCAGCCAGATTGTGACATCACAGGGATGCTCTGTGATGTCACAATCTGGCTGCTGTGTAGGAACATTTTCATTGGCTGCTGTGTAGGAACATCCTCAATGGCTGCTGTGTAGGAACATCTTCATGTGCAGGAACATCTTCATCGTCCAGGAAGGGTATAAAAGGGGGCCGCGCCGCCCTGAGAGTCACTAGATAGATAGATAGAGATAGATAGATAGATAGATAGATAGATAGATAGACACAGCAGCCAATGAGACTGTTCCTACACAGCAGCCAATGAAGATGTTCCTACACAGCAGCCATTGAGGATGTTCCTACACAGCAGCCAATGAAAATGTTCTTACACAGCAGCCAGATTGTGACATCACAGGGATGCTCTGTGATGTCACAATCTGGCTGCTGTGTAGGAACATTTTCATTGGCTGCTGTGTAGGAACATCCTCAATGGCTGCTGTGTAGGAACATCTTCATGTGCAGGAACATCTTCATCGTCCAGGAAGGGTATAAAAGGGGGCCGCGCCGCCCTGAGAGTCACTAGATAGATAGATAGATAGAGATAGAGACATATAGATAGATAGATAGAGAGAGAGAGAGATAGATAGATAGATAGATAGATAGATAGATAGATAGATAGATAGATAGATAGATAGATAGATAGACACAGCAGCCAATGAGACTGTTCCTACACAGCAGCCAATGAAGATGTTCCTACACAGCAGCCATTGAGGATGTTCCTACACAGCAGCCAATTAAAATGTTCTTACACAGCAGCCAGATTGTGACATCACAGGGATGCTCTGTGATGTCACAATCTGGCTGCTGTGTAGGAACATTTTCATTGGCTGCTGTGTAGGAACATCCTCAATGGCTGCTGTGTAGGAACATCTTCATGTGCAGGAACATCTTCATCGTCCAGGAAGGGTATAAAAGGGGGCCGCGCCGCCCTGAGAGTCACTAGATAGATAGATAGAGATAGAGACAGATAGATAGATAGATAGATAGATAGATAGATAGATAGATAGATAGATAGATAGATAGATAGATAGATAGATAGATAGATAGATAGATAGATAGATAGACACAGCAGCCAATGAGACTGTTCCTACACAGCAGCCAATGAAGATGTTCCTACACAGCAGCCATTGAGGATGTTCCTACACAGCAGCCAATGAAAATGTTCTTACACAGCAGCCAGATTGTGACATCACAGGGATGCTCTGTGATGTCACAATCTGGCTGCTGTGTAGGAACATTTTCATTGGCTGCTGTGTAGGAACATCCTCAATGGCTGCTGTGTAGGAACATCTTCATGTGCAGGAACATCTTCATCGTCCAGGAAGGGTATAAAAGGGGGCCGCGCCGCCCTGAGAGTCACTAGATAGATAGATAGAGATAGAGACAGATAGATAGATAGATAGATAGATAGATAGATAGATAGATAGATAGATAGATAGATAGATAGATAGATAGATAGATAGATAGATAGATAGACACAGCAGCCAATGAGACTGTTCCTACACAGCAGCCAATGAAGATGTTCCTACACAGCAGCCATTGAGGATGTTCCTACACAGCAGCCAATGAAAATGTTCTTACACAGCAGCCAGATTGTGACATCACAGGGATGCTCTGTGATGTCACAATCTGGCTGCTGTGTAGGAACATTTTCATTGGCTGCTGTGTAGGAACATCCTCAATGGCTGCTGTGTAGGAACATCTTCATGTGCAGGAACATCTTCATCGTCCAGGAAGGGTATAAAAGGGGGCCGCGCCGCCCTGAGAGTCACTAGATAGATAGATAGATAGAGATAGAGACATATAGATAGATAGATAGATAGATAGATAGATAGATAGATAGATAGATAGATAGATAGATAGATAGATAGATAGATAGATAGATAGACACAGCAGCCAATGAGACTGTTCCTACACAGCAGCCAATGAAGATGTTCCTACACAGCAGCCATTGAGGATGTTCCTACACAGCAGCCAATGAAAATGTTCTTACACAGCAGCCAGATTGTGACATCACAGGGATGCTCTGTGATGTCACAATCTGGCTGCTGTGTAGGAACATTTTCATTGGCTGCTGTGTAGGAACATCCTCAATGGCTGCTGTGTAGGAACATCTTCATGTGCAGGAACATCCTCATCGTCCAGGAAGGGTATAAAAGGGGGCCGCGCCGCCCTGAGAGTCACTAGATAGATAGATAGAGATAGAGACATATAGATAGATAGATAGATAGATAGATAGATAGATAGATAGATAGATAGATAGATAGATAGATAGACACAGCAGCCAATGAGAGTGTTCCTACACAGCAGCCAATGAAGATGTTCCTACACAGCAGCCATTGAGGATGTTCCTACACAGCAGCCAATGAAAATGTTCTTACACAGCAGCCAGATTGTGACATCACAGGGATGCTCTGTGATGTCACAATCTGGCTGCTGTGTAGGAACATTTTCATTGGCTGCTGTGTAGGAACATCCTCAATGGCTGCTGTGTAGGAACATCTTCATGTGCAGGAACATCTTCATCGTCCAGGAAGGGTATAAAAGGGGGCCGCGCCGCCCTGAGAGTCACTAGATAGATAGATAGAGATAGAGACATATAGATAGATAGATAGATAGATAGATAGATAGATAGATAGATAGATAGATAGATAGATAGATAGATAGATAGATAGATAGATAGATAGATAGATAGACACAGCAGCCAATGAGACTGTTCCTACACAGCAGCCAATGAAGATGTTCCTACACAGCAGCCATTGAGGATGTTCCTACACAGCAGCCAATGAAAATGTTCTTACACAGCAGCCAGATTGTGACATCACAGGGATGCTCTGTGATGTCACAATCTGGCTGCTGTGTAGGAACATTTTCATTGGCTGCTGTGTAGGAACATCCTCAATGGCTGCTGTGTAGGAACATCTTCATGTGCAGTAACATCTTCATCGTCCAGGAAGGGTATAAAAGGGGGCCGCGCCGCCCTGAGAGTCACTAGATAGATAGATAGATAGAGATAGAGACATATAGATAGATAGATAGATAGATAGATAGATAGATAGATAGATAGATAGATAGATAGACACAGCAGCCAATGAGACTGTTCCTACACAGCAGCCAATGAAGATGTTCCTACACAGCAGCCATTGAGGATGTTCCTACACAGCAGCCAATGAAAATGTTCTTACACAGCAGCCAGATTGTGACATCACAGGGATGCTCTGTGATGTCACAATCTGGCTGCTGTGTAGGAACATTTTCATTGGCTGCTGTGTAGGAACATCCTCAATGGCTGCTGTGTAGGAACATCTTCATGTGCAGGAACATCTTCATCGTCCAGGAAGGGTATAAAAGGGGGCCGCGCCGCCCTGAGAGTCACTAGATAGATAGATAGATAGAGATAGAGACATATAGATAGATAGATAGATAGATAGATAGATAGATAGATAGATAGATAGATAGATAGATAGATAGATAGATAGATAGATAGACACAGCAGCCAATGAGACTGTTCCTACACAGCAGCCAATGAAGATGTTCCTACACAGCAGCCATTGAGGATGTTCCTACACAGCAGCCAATGAAAATGTTCTTACACAGCAGCCAGATTGTGACATCACAGGGATGCTCTGTGATGTCACAATCTGGCTGCTGTGTTGGAACATTTTCATTGGCTGCTGTGTAGGAACATCCTCAATGGCTGCTGTGTAGGAACATCTTCATGTGCAGGAACATCTTCATCGTCCAGGAAGGGTATAAAAGGGGGCCGCGCCGCCCTGAGAGTCACTAGATAGATAGATAGATAGAGATAGAGACATATAGATAGATAGATAGATAGATAGATAGATAGATAGATAGATAGATAGATAGATAGATAGATAGATAGATAGATAGATAGATAGATAGATAGATAGATAGACACAGCAGCCAATGAGACTGTTCCTACACAGCAGCCAATGAAGATGTTCCTACACAGCAGCCATTGAGGATGTTCCTACACAGCAGCCAATGAAAATGTTCTTACACAGCAGCCAGATTGTGACATCACAGGGATGCTCTGTGATGTCACAATCTGGCTGCTGTGTTGGAACATTTTCATTGGCTGCTGTGTAGGAACATCCTCAATGGCTGCTGTGTAGGAACATCTTCATGTGCAGGAACATCTTCATCGTCCAGGAAGGGTATAAAAGGGGGCCGCGCCGCCCTGAGAGTCACTAGATAGATAGATAGATAGATAGAGATAGAGACATATAGATAGATAGATAGATAGATAGATAGATAGATAGAGAGAGAGAGAGAGAGAGAGAGAGAGAGAGAGAGAGAGAGAGAGAGATAGATAGATAGATAGATAGATAGATAGATAGATAGATAGATAGACACAGCAGCCAATGAGACTGTTCCTACACAGCAGCCAATGAAGATGTTCCTACACAGCAGCCATTGAGGATGTTCCTACACAGCAGCCAATGAAAATGTTCTTACACAGCAGCCAGATTGTGACATCACAGGGATGCTCTGTGATGTCACAATCTGGCTGCTGTGTAGGAACATTTTCATTGGCTGCTGTGTAGGAACATCCTCAATGGCTGCTGTGTAGGAACATCTTCATGTGCAGGAACATCTTCATCGTCCAGGAAGGGTATAAAAGGGGGCCGCGCCGCCCTGAGAGTCACTAGATAGATAGATAGAGATAGAGACATATAGATAGATAGATAGATAGATAGATAGATAGATAGATAGATAGATAGATAGATAGATAGATAGATAGATAGATAGACACAGCAGCCAATAAGACTGTTCCTACACAGCAGCCAATGAAGATGTTCCTACACAGCAGCCATTGAGGATGTTCCTACACAGCAGCCAATGAAAATGTTCTTACACAGCAGCCAGATTGTGACATCACAGGGATGCTCTGTGATGTCACAATCTGGCTGCTGTGTTGGAACATTTTCATTGGCTGCTGTGTAGGAACATCCTCAATGGCTGCTGTGTAGGAACATCTTCATGTGCAGGAACATCTTCATCGTCCAGGAAGGGTATAAAAGGGGGCCGCGCCGCCCTGAGAGTCACTAGATAGATAGATAGATAGATAGAGATAGAGACATATAGATAGATAGATAGATAGATAGATAGATAGATAGATAGATAGATAGAGAGAGAGAGAGAGAGAGAGAGAGAGAGAGAGAGAGAGATAGATAGATAGATAGATAGATAGATAGATAGATAGATAGATAGATAGATAGATAGATAGACACAGCAGCCAATGAGACTGTTCCTACACAGCAGCCAATGAAGATGTTCCTACACAGCAGCCATTGAGGATGTTCCTACACAGCAGCCAATGAAAATGTTCTTACACAGCAGCCAGATTGTGACATCACAGGGATGCTCTGTGATGTCACAATCTGGCTGCTGTGTAGGAACATTTTCATTGGCTGCTGTGTAGGAACATCCTCAATGGCTGCTGTGTAGGAACATCTTCATGTGCAGGAACATCTTCATCGTCCAGGAAGGGTATAAAAGGGGGCCGCGCCGCCCTGAGAGTCACTAGATAGATAGATAGAGATAGAGACATATAGATAGATAGATAGATAGATAGATAGATAGATAGATAGATAGATAGATAGATAGATAGATAGATAGATAGATAGATAGATAGATAGATAGATAGATAGACACAGCAGCCAATAAGACTGTTCCTACACAGCAGCCAATGAAGATGTTCCTACACAGCAGCCATTGAGGATGTTCCTACACAGCAGCCAATGAAAATGTTCTTACACAGCAGCCAGATTGTGACATCACAGGGATGCTCTGTGATGTCACAATCTGGCTGCTGTGTAGGAACATTTTCATTGGCTGCTGTGTAGGAACATCCTCAATGGCTGCTGTGTAGGAACATCTTCATGTGCAGGAACATCTTCATCGTCCAGGAAGGGTATAAAAGGGGGCCGCGCCGCCCTGAGAGTCACTAGATAGATAGATAGATAGAGATAGAGACATATAGATAGATAGATAGATAGATAGAGAGATAGATAGATAGATAGATAGATAGATAGATAGATAGATAGATAGATAGATAGATAGATAGATAGATAGATAGATAGATAGACACAGCAGCCAATGAGACTGTTCCTACACAGCAGCCAATGAAGATGTTCCTACACAGCAGCCATTGAGGATGTTCCTACACAGCAGCCAATGAAAATGTTCTTACACAGCAGCCAGATTGTGACATCACAGGGATGCTCTGTGATGTCACAATCTGGCTGCTGTGTAGGAACATTTTCATTGGCTGCTGTGTAGGAACATCCTCAATGGCTGCTGTGTAGGAACATCTTCATGTGCAGGAACATCTTCATCGTCCAGGAAGGGTATAAAAGGGGGCCGCGCCGCCCTGAGAGTCACTAGATAGATAGATAGAGATAGATAGATAGATAGATAGATAGATAGATAGATAGATAGATAGATAGATAGATAGATAGATAGATAGACACAGCAGCCAATGAGACTGTTCCTACACAGCAGCCAATGAAGATGTTCCTACACAGCAGCCATTGAGGATGTTCCTACACAGCAGCCAATGAAAATGTTCTTACACAGCAGCCAGATTGTGACATCACAGGGATGCTCTGTGATGTCACAATCTGGCTGCTGTGTAGGAACATTTTCATTGGCTGCTGTGTAGGAACATCCTCAATGGCTGCTGTGTAGGAACATCTTCATGTGCAGGAACATCTTCATCGTCCAGGAAGGGTATAAAAGGGGGCCGCGCCGCCCTGAGAGTCACTAGATAGATAGATAGAGATAGAGACATTAGATAGATAGATAGATAGATAGATAGATAGATAGATAGATAGATAGATAGATAGACACAGCAGCCAATGAGACTGTTCCTACACAGCAGCCAATGAAGATGTTCCTACACAGCAGCCATTGAGGATGTTCCTACACAGCAGCCAATGAAAATGTTCTTACACAGCAGCCAGATTGTGACATCACAGGGATGCTCTGTGATGTCACAATCTGGCTGCTGTGTAGGAACATTTTCATTGGCTGCTGTGTAGGAACATCCTCAATGGCTGCTGTGTAGGAACATCTTCATGTGCAGGAACATCTTCATCGTCCAGGAAGGGTATAAAAGGGGGCCGCGCCGCCCTGAGAGTCACTAGATAGATAGATAGATAGAGATAGAGACATATAGATAGATAGATAGAGAGAGAGAGAGAGAGAGAGATAGATAGATAGATAGATAGATAGATAGATAGATAGATAGATAGATAGATAGATAGACACAGCAGCCAATGAGACTGTTCCTACACAGCAGCCAATGAAGATGTTCCTACACAGCAGCCATTGAGGATGTTCCTACACAGCAGCCAATGAAAATGTTCTTACACAGCAGCCAGATTGTGACATCACAGGGATGCTCTGTGATGTCACAATCTGGCTGCTGTGTAGGAACATTTTCATTGGCTGCTGTGTAGGAACATCCTCAATGGCTGCTGTGTAGGAACATCTTCATGTGCAGGAACATCTTCATCGTCCAGGAAGGGTATAAAAGGGGGCCGCGCCGCCCTGAGAGTCACTAGATAGATAGATAGATAGAGATAGAGACATATAGATAGATAGATAGAGAGAGAGAGAGAGAGATAGATAGATAGATAGATAGATAGATAGATAGATAGATAGATAGATAGATAGATAGATAGATAGATAGATAGACACAGCAGCCAATGAGACTGTTCCTACACAGCAGCCAATGAAGATGTTCCTACACAGCAGCCATTGAGGATGTTCCTACACAGCAGCCAATGAAAATGTTCTTACACAGCAGCCAGATTGTGACATCACAGGGATGCTCTGTGATGT